>NC_081518.1:18776996-18889496 GCF_030273125.1 Centropristis striata
CTGGACAATGTTGAGTAATTAGAGTAATGATGCTTGGGTTCCTTGTCACAAGGTAAGTAGAAAGGCTGCAAATGTCCTACTTTTCCACTGTTATTGCTGTTGTAGTGATGCAACACTTTACCCAGGTTTAGATTTCCCGTCATCACAGTTTGTTATTGATAGGTTTCGAGGCAATGTACAAGATTTAAACAAAGTCCTTTAGTCAGTGTTCCATTCGGGCACTTTGACAAAAACAAGGCAATAATTCCCAGCTTGCCAAGGGGATGTAGCTCAGCGGTAGAGCGCATGCTTCGCATGTATGAGGCCTCTGCAACCCACTCCTCGTCTACACTGGAGGCCAAAGGGCTCCAGGCTACATTAGTGGAAGCTAACGTGACACACCCAAATCTCATACTGAATGTTCCTGGACAGGACACCAGCCCTTCGGTGCAGCCGGTGTACGGACGCAGGATGCTTGAGATCAGAAAACACAGCGTCTTCCACCAACATCTTTAGACCTGCCCATAGATCAATCCCCGTTCAATCCCCGGCATCTCCAATTGGTCTTATGGTCACACTAGAATCGTTGCTAAACTGCTTAGGGTATTCTGTACAAAGAACAAACACTGATTGAAAGACAGTGCCAGAGACTGCAAAGTTGAGCTGAATAAAAACATTGGTACATCCATGTAAATTACCTGTTTTTCCTCAGCCATTGAGACAGTTCTAAATTTTTTTTGAAAGATGGTTTTGCAGCCGTATTGCGAGTTGTCGTGGCCGAGTGGTTAAGGCGATGGACTAGCAATCCATTGGGGTCTCCCCGCGCAGGTTCTAATCCTGCCGACAACGGGAAACTAGTGGTAGTCTACGAGTTCTACATTTACAAATACATCACAGGTGCTACATAGGACAATATTGCTCTGAAAGAATACGAAGAGGTGTGAAAATCCTTATTTGTCCTGGAAGCTGAGTTTAATGGCTTTCCGCTTTGTTGAGGAACAACAGAGTCCTGGTGTATTCTTTTTCAACATGACTGCTGTGTTTTGACAAATGACATTTGTGACAAAAGGTAAAATCATTGTGGCTACCCGTCATAGTTGTAAAGTTGACTTCCTGGACAATATCATATAATCTCACAGCTACCTAGAGCGGCCTGTTCGCACCTATGCATCCCCTGGCAATTCTTGAATGCCGCTTATCAGGCCTCTGCAACCCACTCCTCGTCTACACTGGAGGCCAAAGGGCTCCAGGCTACATTAGTGGTAGCTAACGCGACACACCCAAATCTCCTACCGAAATGTTCCTGGACAAGATACCAGCCCTTCGGTGCAGCCGGTGTACAGACGCAGGATGCTTGAGATCAGAAAACACAACATCTTCCACCAACATCTTTAGACCTGACTCGACTTCCTGGACAATGTTGAGTAATGAGAGTAATGATGCTTGGTTTCCTTGTCACAAGGTAAGTAGAAAGGCTTCAAATGTCCTTCTTTTCCACTGTTATTGCTGTTGTAGTGATGCAACACTTTACCCAGGTTTGAATTTCCCGTCATCACAGTTTGTTGTTGATAGTTTCAAGGCAATGTACAAGATTTAAACAAAGTCCTTTAGTCAGTGTTCCTTTCGAGCACTTTGACAAAATCGCTTCTCTGCCTTTTGGCTAAGACTGCGATCGATTTTATTCGGTTGTCAAACCTCAGCCTGGCTGTGGCTCTGGTGTTTCACCATTGGAAGTATATTGTTCTATTTGTGTAAAAAGAACTGATACGTAGTTGTCTTTTTTTTTCTTTGCATACAGGAATCCATTGGCCCAGAGAACTTCTTCCCTGTAATTGCTGGATCAACGGCCGTCATTTATCAAGCGAGCGTAGAAACCAGCGCAGATCTGAGTGTATATTTCGTCTTACGACAGGGTTCACGTGGGATTTATCAAACGATCGTATCTCGCCAATCACAGCGTAAGAATGATCGGCTGTTGATAAATGTGGCGGTTCGAAACAAGCGTCATTTAAATGTCACGCCCTAATATATACCCGATTCAGAAGACTCGACTTCAGAGTTAACGACACCGAAGGATGCAATACGGCCAAAAAGAGGATTTTTTCCCCCCCTAAAGTCAACTTTATTAGCAAAGTGCACCGTTACAATTAACAATAGGGGCAATATAGACATATTACAGAAAGCAACGATGGAGGTTTATGAAATAAAAGTACTTATACTTATAAACTCAAACAAGTTCGGTGAATATTTTACATTTGGAACACGGACTTAAAAGTTTCACAGCTTTTTGGTTTAAGGAAGTAAACAATGTTTTAAAGTAAGTTTCATTCTAAAAGAAGCGGGATTTCTCAGAGACAGAAAGTGAAACGCTGACGTCCAACAGCTGCAACACAACAAACTAGTTTTGTTTGGCAGCATAAAAAGTGAAAAGGAAGGAAATCAGTGGTGCTGTCAGCAGAGTAGCAGACTATTAAACTCCCGGCGAGGTTTGAGTAATTAATTTATACATTGTGATATATAAAGCCTAATAATCTATATAATATCCGAATATTGCTATTATTATGATGGAGAGATATTATTAACCTCTTTACATTTACTAATAATGATGTCCTAGTCAGAGGAGCGTGTGGTAGCGCTGATTGGAAATGTTTCTATTCGGGCAGCACTGCTGGTGGAGGAGACGCTGACGCTCCGGTGTCGGAGCTGGATAACAGTAAACAGCAGAAGACAACAACATTTAATATCCTCGGCTAGTATTCTGTTTAAAGAATTTCACGATTGCAGGGTGTATTTATTTTTGGATTATGTTTTAATGATAAATTATGTAGTCTAAACATGTTTTGCTTTGTCACCATTAAAAATCAAAACACCACAGAGTTTTATCAGCTCCAGGCATTGATACTATAGTCTAAGATCAACTCTCTGACTCAGACGTGTGGACTTCACGCTGACTCAAATTTGCGTACACGAGCTGAGAGCAGACGTGAGATCTGATCATACCCTCCGCTCACGTCCATATTGATAAATGCCGAGGCTTGCGTAGAAATTATCTTACGCCCACTTTACGCTCACTTTCTGGCGTACGCTCGTTTGATAAATGAGGGCCACTAGTAATAAGTAGCTGAACAGGAAAGTCTCACTGAGTTTTTACCTATTTATTGTCTTTTGGCAATTTTTATTTGGCCCTTTTTGTCCACATTTTAATTTGTTGGTTTTAGGCAAATTTTTAAGTGTTTTAGTTTCCTGTAGTGTGTGGTGCCTCCACCATGTCGTCCAACCCTGCCGGCATGCGGAGGCACCACAGTGTCCGTTTTAAATTCAAAGAAAAAGATGGAAAAGCCCTGGGTCCAATGTCATGACTTGACTTCTCCAGGAGGTTCATACAAAAAATAATGAAGTTCAGACCTGGAGATATTAATTTTATTGTGACACTGCCGATGAATAAAGGTCTTGATGTAAGCTTTCGCACTGCTATGACAAATCGAGAATTTTGGAACCGGTTTGAAACTGAAAAGCCCCAGTTCTCCGTTTTCAATGATAAGAAGCTGACTGACAATACACTTATAACTGTCATTGTCAGGGTGTTCATTGAGACAGTGAATGCGGACGACATTTGTCACTGGCTGGGTAGATTTTGCACTGTGAAAGGCCAGGCTACCAAGATAAGAGATGAAGAAGGCAATTGGACTTGTACCTGGAGGGTCCCTATTAAAAAATGGCAGGACCCTCAGGGCTTCCAGGGCTTGAAACATCTGCCATCTATGATAGTTTTGTGGTGAGCAAGGGCACCTGGCAGAAGCATTCCAGCAAACCATGTGTGGTAAATGCAGAGAAATTGGACATACCTTTGAGGAATGTACCAATGGCAGAAAGTGCAATCTTTGTGGAGAAACAAACCACCTCTTCAGAGATTGTCCTAAGTCTTTTGCCAACAAATTGAAAGCCACCAAACAACAAAATGGCAGACTGTGGCTATCATTGTCATGATGCGTTGGTTTATATTGGGTCAATTACAATTATGTGTATGATCTCGCACATCTTGTCATTGTGTAAGATGTTGTTCTATATCGCATCAAACTATATTGTGTGGTGATGTCTCCCATCCCCCTGTGTTATTATATTATATGTTATTTTTTTTATGTATGTATGTATGTGTGTATATATATAATTATTATTATTATTTTTAATATTATTATTATTATTTTAATTTATTTAATTAGTTATTTTATTTATCCTTGTTTATTTGTTTTCTCTCATTAGCGCTTCTTGCTTTGTTTGCCTATTTATTTTCATTGTGTTATACATATAAGTGAGCCATGTTATATATATTTATATATATGTCGTAGCATCTGCCCCTCATCCACATACACACACACACACACATACACCTGTGATGCCTCTGTGCAAATTGTTTATCATTTATGTTTTTCTTTGTTGTTGTTTGCGCTGTATGTCTACTGTCTCTACTTGTGGTCCACATGGTGTAGTGTATTTGTCTCTCATGTCACCTTGTTTGTTATGTTGTTTCACCAATAAAAAAAATTAAAAATTAAAAATGAAAAAAAATGGCAGACAAGAGGAGCCATTTCAGGACCTGTTTGAGGATGGGCTTGGGAATTCAAATCTCCCGCCAAAACCTGTGACTGGTGAACAGGAATCAGGTGAGGTGGGAGAAGGGGAGGGGTTTGCCCGTGCCCCACCAATAGACAACGGAGATGTTGTCTATTGGGGCAATGCAGGCAGAAGGCGGGGCTTGTTCAGAAAAGGAAAAAGACCAGCCTCAGGATGACAGCGAGGATGCCGCCCTCCCCAACACCCAAGAAGCTAGGAGGGAGGCCCTTATCGGAATTGTCCTTTGAGTCTCCTGGAGTCAAAGAGCTGGATACTCCTCAGACAGTGCAACTGTGGGGGAGTCCAGAGTCTTCCCCTCCAATTCCCCAAATGCGGTCTCTTTCCTCAGCATAGCTCTAAGATCAACCCCTAAGGACTCCAGCATCAACTGAGAGGAGCATTCAACCCCTGGAGTCCGACAAGGTAGCAGAGCGCAACCCCTTCACCTTTCTCCCATAAGACTGAAGGAAGAGCTCCATACACAAGCATCAGATCTTAAAAAGATCTTTTAACATTGAATATCCCCTCTTCGTCCTTTAAATGTCATACTTGTTATTTTTAACCATACTCATGACACTTACCTTCTCTACTATCAATGTGAGAAGTCGAAAGTAAGAGCCCAGAGTGTTTTATCCTTTCCCGACACTGTTGAGTCAGATGTGTTTTTATCAAAGGAGTGTGGCCTGCCCTTTTTAAATTCATACAGACAGTGGAAGGATTTATGGCCAAATACATCCATAAGGTCCGGATCAAATGAGAACAAAAATGGAGTGGCCATTTTAATTAAAAACCCTCTCGTCTTGGTGAAGGGAAGCACCGTGGTGAGAAATGGCCGGGCACTTTTAGCACAATTGACTTTTATGGGAAAGGATTTTAACATCCTAAATATTTATGGTTTTATTGACAAAAATGACAGGTATGACTTTTTAGAAGACTTGCAGTCCCACATGCTAGGCAGGGCACCATTAGTCATAGAGGGAGATTTTAACTGTATTTTAAGCAGAAATGATAGAAAAGGAGCAGGAGAAGATTTTAAGGTTGATAAAAGATCAGTTTTATTGCAGAATATATGAAGGGATTTTAAACTGCTGGACTGTTTTAAAACAATGCATCCGACTTCTGGTTATGGCGACTTGCTGAGCAAACGTGAGTAAGACTGCTCTGCTACTAAACTTTAAATCCTTGCTAAAATAGGACAATTCTGTGCGTCATTCACACCAACTACAACATCAGGGTTCAAGAAAATACCGATGAAACAAAGAAAGTCAATTCGGAGCAAGACATAACAAACCAAAGTAACTAATTTTGCAACTCCGACTGCCAAGGCTAGGCTCACTGCTAACAATGAGGCCATGGAGGCTAGCGCTGGCACTAGCAGCCGTGACCCTGATGGACAGTCGGAGGGGGGGATTGCTGCCACCGGGGAGGAGCTCGGCACCTCTTTGGCAACAGAGGCAGCTATTGAGACCATGAAGACCGAGATCTCATCCAAATTTGATGGCATCCTCTCCGCGATTGAAAATGTAAGGAGAGACATTACAGACTGCTCAGAAAGAATTACACATGCGGAGACGAGAATCTCAACAACAGAAGATGATGTGACTACGCTCCAGAAGAAGGTGAAAAACCTAGAGGGGAAAAATAAAGATTTGGAAGAGAAAGTATCTGACCTAGAAACTCATTCACATCACTCCAATGTACGGCTTGTTAAAGACAAAGAAGCGGTGATAAAAGCGGCCAGGGTGAAAAAGCAAGTCCTCTACAAAAATTATCTGGTGAGATTCTACCAGAAACTAAAAGAGTTTGAGGAGGCAAGGCGACAACTACGTTCACTGGGGCTCCAGTACGGTATGATCCCTCCCGCCCGGCTTATTGTTACCTACAAAGAGCGCTCACACATCTTCAACAGCGCCGATGAAGCCCAACGCTTCATTAAGAAGATCCAATCGGATAACCCAGACTGAGGTATTGAAGAACACATGACACCGTAGGAAAGGTAGCCTAACCCAAATCTGCTGATGAAACATTATTCTGATATTTTGATGCAGTGTAGAGACAGGAGTGGAGGGCAGAGTGAAATTTAGTTAAGTTGTTATACTGAGTTCTGATCGCTCTCCCTCCCAGACCTATTGATAAAGAACAACTCTCTGACCTACACTGTTTAACTAAGTAAATATGGACGCATTTTTCGTTTGCTGGGTTGCTTTAAAAGAATTTTCTAAATCACAGTAGCAGAGTAGTTACGCTCATTCTGTCGTTTTTTCTTTGTTTTTTGTTGGTTTTTTTTACATCAGCATAGCTATACTGATCCTCACACTGTGCGGACCAGCTCTTTGCTTTCGGGAGGTCCACTATATGAAGAGGAGGGGGACACCTGACGGGGTAACACTCAGGTAGGTTGATGATAGCTGAGGGAGTTAAATTTGCTTTTTTTTGCTTTTTTTTTGGTTCTCGCTGAAAATACTTAAATTGTTGGGGAAATTCAAAACAATTGGTCCATATGTCTGTTGATCTTAAGGTTAGAATTACATCCTGGAACTGCAGAGGGCTACAAAAAATAAAAAAGGTCAAGCAAGTTATGAACAGTATTCCTTCAAAAAACCCACCTAATACATGAAGATGAGCTTAAAGTGAGGAGGAGGTGGAAAGGTAAAATTATGTCAGCTCCCTTTACCTCTCAAGCAAGGGGTGTCATGATCTTGATCCACGATTCTATTCCATTACAAATTCATAAAGTTATCAAAGATAGGGCAGGATGATATTTGATTATTCAAGGGACAATTCTTAGGAAACAATTAATTCTAATAAATATCTATGCTCCAAATACAGACAAACCCAAGTTTTTCCAAAATGTATTTCTTACTATTGCCTCTTTACCTGGTGCTTGTAAAATGGCAGGTGATTTTAACTGCACCTTAGATCCCCAGAAAGACAAAAGTTCAGGCGTCACATTCAAGAAGTAGGGGTGTTATTCATCATTTTATGAAAGAAATGAGTCTAATTGATGTCTGGAGGGAAGATAATCCCAATGGGAAAAAATATTCATGTTACTCCGGTACTCACCAGTCATATTCCCGCATAGATTTGTTTTTGGTTTCATCACAACTAAAATATAAAATAAAGGAGGTGTCCTACGACGCCATACTCCTGTCAGATCATGCTCCAAACTCTTTAGTTTATTATGACCCTAAACTGACTAGTGACATTCCCAAATGGAGATTTAAAACAAAATGGCTGGCTGACGCTGGCTTTGTTACTTATCTAGATGAACAGATTAAATATTATTTTGAAACAAATACAATAGAAACCTCATGAAGTACCAGATGGGAAGCATTTAAGGCCTTTATCAGGGGACAAATAATTAACATCACTAGCTTTAAAGCTAAAGAAACCTACAATAAAACAAAATCATTAGAAACAAAAATCAAAAAATTAGAAGAAGAATACTACCGGTTCCGGTTCTCAAGATGCCCAACAAAGATTACTTTTGTTAAGAACACAATACAACGAAATATCTACAACAAGGGCTTTATCAAGTTTACTACGACTTAAACAGACATTCTATGAGCAAGGGGAAAAGCCTGGTAGAGTACTAGCATGGCGCATCAAACAACTTCAGAATGAAAGACTTATAACCTCACTCCAAAAACGATAATAATAAAAATATTGTCGACCCAATTGAAATAAATGAAAATTTCAAAAATAAATTATGAAAAGCTTTATAGCTCGGAAATAGGTCAGAATAAATCTGAAATTAATAATTTTCTGGACAAAATCCAAATTCCCACAATATCAGAAGTAATTAAGGTAGAACTAGAGAAAGATATAACAGTAATGGAACTATCTATGGCCATTGACAGTATCAAAAGAGGGAAACCCCATTGAGGTTTATAAAATGTTTAAGCATAGACTGATGCCCACATTACTAGAAATGTTTAAGGAATCCTTTCACAACGGAATCCTTCCAACATCATTAAGGGGAGCACTAATCACTTTGTTGCCAAAACCGGCCAAACCGAATAACAAATGTGAAAACTTTAGGCCAATCAGCCTTTTAAATGTAGATTTAAAAATTTTGAGTAAAATAATAGCTAGGAGACTGGAGAAAATAATTCTGAATATTATTGACAAAGATCAAAATGGCTTTGTACAAGGTAGGGAAGGCTTCCATAATGTTGGGAGAATTCTAAATATATTATTTGAAGAGAAAGGAGCAGCAGATACAGCATTACTTTCACTGGATGCTGAAAAAGCCTTTGACAGAGTAGAATGGCTTTATTTATTTGAAATCCTCAAACGTTTTGGCTTTGGAGAAAATTTTAATAAATGGATAAAACTACTATGTACAGAAGCATATGCTGAAATCATGAACAACCGTAATATATCCAAAACCATTAAAATGCAAAGGGGATGTAGACAAGGAGATCCCCTATCCCTTCTCCTTTCATTATGGCTATAGAACCACTGGCAATAGCAATAAGAACACACCAAAATATAACAGGAATATCAATTGGACAACAAGAACACCGGTTAGCTCTTTTTGCAGATGACATAATCATATTCCTTAAAAAGATAGAAAAATCCATTCCCGAATCATTAGAACTCCTTAATGTATTTGGAAAGATCTCAGGATATAAATTAAACAAATCAAAATAATCAATAATGTTCTTAAATCAGTTAGAAAGTAAAAGTCCTCCTAGAACAGCCACTCAATTTAAAATTGTGGATTGCTTTACATATCTAGGCATTCAAATTGTCCCACAACTTAAATATATTGTAGCCAGTAATTATGAACCATTACTACAATAAATCTCAAAATTACTGGAAAGGTTGACACCCATACCCATGTCACTAATAGGAAAAATAAACGTCCTTAAAATGAATATAATGCCCACATTTTTGTATTTGTTTCAAAATCTTCCACTTCCTCCTCCAAGTAACCTGTTCACTCATCTTAAAAGTCTGTTCGTTAGATTCTTGTGGAATAATAGACATCCCCGGACACGACTATCACTACTGTACTTACCTTATGACAGAGGGGGACTCAAATGTCCCTGCCCTCTCTGGTACTATTGGGTGGCTCAATTAAGAACAATGTTGTTTTACTTCACAGAAAAAGAGGTTCCTCCCTGGAAAGGGATGGAAGAACTACAGCTAACCCTAACCCTCCCAGTATACTTATACTCAGCAAGCACTAAAATCCTCAAAAAGAACACAAAAAAACCCTATTGTGAAAAATATGATTGTAGTGTGGCACCAAGTTCAAAAATATCTGACAGAAACATCCCCCCTCTCTATCTTCAGCCCAATATGGGGTAATTACTCCTTCCCTCCAGGTAAAGCAGATGGGGGGTTTAAATCTTGGGCTACTAAAGGACTGGGAAAAATAGGAGACCTTTACAACTCACAAAAAGTGCTGATGTCATTTGGCGAAATAGTTGAAAAATGTAATATACCCCGTAAGCATTTTTTTAAAATACCTGCAGTTGAGAAATTTCATTAGAACACACCAGAACCAAACATTATGTATCCCTGAAAGGTCTACTGTAGAAAAATTAATGGATATGGATTGCTCAGGAAGGGGTTTAATATCCAAAATTTATAAATGCCTAGTAGATGGAAGTATAGAAACATCAGCAGGATGACTAGGGGCATGGAGAGAAGATCTACAGGAGGACATCCCAATAGAAAAGTGGGGGGAAGCATGCTCTCAAGCACAATCAAGAACTACTAACACTCGCCTGAAATTACTACAATACAATTGATTGATGCGAACGTATATCACTCCAGAAAAACTTCACAAATATAACAGCGCTATACCTGATATTTGTGTTAAATGTGAGAAGGAAAAAGGCACATTTTTCCACTGTATCTGGCAATGTACAAAAATACAAAAATTCTGGCAAGAAATAAAACAATGTATTCAAAATATTTTACAGATTCAAATACCCTTAATCCCACATTTGTTTATACTTGGTCTATATCCAGATAATTCGAAGTTTAAAAAACATCAACGGATATTTGTAGACTTAAGTTTGCTAATGGCAAAGAGAGTAATAGCCTTCTCATGGAAAAATACCAGTAGCCCAAGTGTAAAGAGGTGGTTGTCTGAACTGTCTTCAACTCTCCCTTTAGAAAAAAATACATATACAATAAAACACCAACAACATAATTTCCACCAGATCTGGGATCCCTTTATTTGCTATGTATAGAGGACAGACTTGTCTCGTGATGGAAGAGCCTGGGGACATGTAAACAGTAGCGCTTTGCAGTACTTAATATTATTATTTTCTTTATTTCTTATTATTTGTTAGTCTTTATTATTATGTATAATGAACTCACTAACCTGATTCCACAACGAAGAATTTGAAATCCTGTAAGGGCCGGGGGTGGGGGGTTGACGTGTTTGTTCAATACATGTAATTGTATTTCTTTGTTGTTGTTTTTTTTTTTGTAATATTGTGAAAACAATAAAAAAGAAGGTTGGCAAAAAAAAACAATGCATCCCAGAGAGGAGGGCTTCACCTGGTGCAGTGGTGATGGCACCAGAGCCTCTCGTATAGACTACCTCTTATCCCGTGATTGCCCACCAACTGATGCTAGATTGACACCTGTTTTCTTTTCTGATCACGCTATGCTTTCATGCACCCTCTCACTAGCTTCTGGCGTGACTTTTGGAAGTGGTCTGCGGAAGCTCAACTGCTCCCTTCTAAAAGAAGGTAGTAAGGCAGTTCAGGAGCACAACCAAGAGTGGCAGACCCTTCAAGACTTTTACGAGACACATGCACACTGGTGGGAAATGGTGAAGGGAAGGACTCAGACTTTCTTTAGACAGGTAGGGAAAAAGAAAAAAAGACTTCAGCGCTATTTCAATCTAAACCAACAAGGGATGGATTTTAATGAAGAGATTAAACAAATCAAAATAGAGAGCAGAAATTAAAAGTAAAGGCAAAATTATAAGAAGCAAAGAAAGGGACATAGAGGAAGGGGGAAAATGCACAAGATACTTTTTAAAGAAAATTTTAAAACTAAAAAACCATCAGGGAAATACAGCAGAAACAAAAGAAATCAAGGAGCATATTGAACATTTCTACACTGAATTATATAAAGAAAAGCCCGTAAGAAATGACACCATCAGGGAAGTTTTAGAATCAAAAATCAATCAGCAACAGTATGCTTTTAACCCAGGATTTTACCATAAGTTTTAGTTGAATAAATGTTTTAAGAATTTTAAACCAGGGAAGTCTCCAGGAGAAGATGGACTACCTCTGGAATTTTATTCAACTTTTTGGGACATTTTAGAACCTGAACTGCTAGCTATTTTTATGGACTTGGTGCAATTTGACAGACTTCCTGATAGTTTTAGAGTAGGGATAGTGACTCTCCTCCACAAGGACAAAGACAAGACTGACTTAAAGGACTGGAGACCGATCACACTTTTAAATGTTGATTGTAAACTTTTTAGCAAAATTTTAGCATCACGTAGGTCTTTGTTTTTAGATGAGCTGATCCACCCGGATCAAGTCTGTGCCGTCCTGGGGAGGGAGATCACCGACAGCCTCGTACTGATCCGAGACACCATCTGTTATGCGAGAGACAGAAACATCAAGCTAGTAGTCCTAAATTTAGACTTTGAGAAAGCCTTTGACTGGGTGACGCACTGGTACCTCTTTGAGGTACTGCCAAAAATGGGGTACCCAGAGAGGTTGGTAGCTTGGGTGCATCTTATATATGGACGATATTAACATTTTATGCACCGATCTTTTATATGTCAACAGGATGCTGGATGTGACTGACTGGTTTGGACAGGCCTCTGGGTCAAAACTAAACCTAAATAAGACCCAAGCCCTTTTATATGGACCATGGACTGCCAACGAAACAACAGGACTGTGACACAAACTGACCTAAAAATACTCGGGGTCAAATTTGATAGGGAGGGAAAACAAGTTGGCCAGACATGGTAGGGAAAGTCAGACAGAGACTTAGGTACTGGGGCATGAGGGGACTGACTTTGGAAGGAACGGTTTTAATCATCAAGGCAGTGATTTTACCTTTGCTTTTACTAATCAGTTCTGCTTTTATCCCACCCAGGAGAGTTTCATTAGATCGCATTATTAAAATTGACAAAGCCAGTAGCGAGTGTTTCCACCATTTGCCGCAATGACAGCTTGACAGCGACGTCTCATGCTCCTAACTGGCTTCATGATGTGTTCTGAGGCAATGTGTTCCACTCCTCCACAAGTGCTACACGCAGATGTCTGCTAGGTCATGTGGGGGTGGGGTACGAGCATCCAGTCGCTGCTTCAGCTGGTCCCAGACGTACTCTATGGGGTTCAGGTCAGGGGACATTGCTGGCCAAACCATATGAGGCATATGAGACCTTCCTGAAGTCGAGCTGTGACAATTCTGGCACGATGTGGTGGAGCATTATCATCCATGAACAGAAAGTTGGGGGTGTGCTGGTGGAATTGGGGGATGATGATGGGTTCTATGATGTCTCTGAGGTAAGAACGTGCAATGACTGAGCCATCTACAATCACCAAATCTCTTCTGCACTGACTGGTGATGCCTGCTGACTGTTGCACCTCCTCCACCAAAGCGAACCCTGGGGACCATGTTGACCTCGGCGTATCACTCACCTTGCCTTCTCCAACAACCCTGACGACCATAATTTCTGTGCAAGGTGACCCGACACTCACCAGTGAACAGGACGGTAGACCACTGCTGTATTGTCCAGGTCACATGGTCTTGTGCCCACTGCAAACAGTCACGCCTGTGTCTTGGTGTCAGTGGAGTCACCTGCAACGGTCGTCTAGCATTCAAGCCAAAACGGTGGAGTCGGTTGTGGATGGTTTGCCTCACTTCTTGTAAACAGGCCTGCAGCTGTGTGGCAGTCGCATAACGGTGTCTAAGTGTCCATCACTCGTGGGGCTCTACTCCTGGCTCTGTTACGAACACTGCCAGTAGATCTGTGTCTTGCTACGAGTCTGCTGATGACACTTTGAGACACATCAAGTTCACAAGTGCCTCAACTGCCTGCTACTGATCTGAAGGCGCGCTATGGCCAGGTGGCACTGCTCGTCCATTAAGTGACGTTGTGTGTTCATGGCTGCTTGAATGTTGAACTGGGAATTACTTCCTGACAATACCAGCTTTTTATACCCGCAGAATGTTGAAATTGATGCCACATTGAAAAGGGCTGTCTTTTTGTATTTTTTGGTATTGCCCCCAATATGTAAGGCACACTGTACAAATTAATTCCTCCATGGAATGGGGCCAGACCCCCAGATGTAATCTAAATAGCTAAAATAATGTGTGGGTTTTTGTTTGCAGGTTGCCAGGTCGGAGGTCTCCCATTCGGCCATAAATATATGTGCGTATGCTGGTGCAAACTTTTTGCCCATGACAGTGCCTTTAATTTGCAGGTAAAAATTGTTGTAAAATAATTTCTTCTAAGTTTAATTTCTAGTAGTTTCTTTCTCCTTCCTTTCCTCCTGTTTTTATCAGTATATTTAATAAAGATATTTTTTATGGCTTGAATGCCTTCGTCTATATCAATGTTGGTATATAAACTATCTATACCCATTGTGAAAAGAGTGGAGTTGTTTAGTTATGTTGACAAAGTGATAAGTGTCTTTAAGGTAGCCAATATGTTTGTTTGATAGAGGATTAATGAAGTGATAAATTGTGCTGTGTAGTAAGACTCACTGTCACAGTCTGATACTATAGGTCTTCCAGGCTGGATCTCAAAGGGGACACTCCCTTGAGAGGGCTCCTTATGGATCTTGGGAAGGAGATTAAATAGTCTGGGCCTTGGGATCAGGTTACCCAACAGGTAAGTATATTGTTTTTTTATTAATACATGATTTATTTAATAATGATTCAATGATTTGTTTGACCCTTTTTTAGTTTCAGGGTAAATGGGCTCCTTTAAAGTGGAATTATATCTTCTGTCCTTTGTCTGTGACCTTCTAATAAAAATGGTTCCCTTTCCATTGTAACAACTGTGCTTCCTTTGTCAGCAGATTTTATTTTCTGTCAATTCCTTCAGGGCTATAATTTCATCAGGACTTGAGTTGGCTCTGGGATTAGATGGCTGAAAATTGCTTTCAAAATAATTACATCTGCTTTGATTAATTCTGTAACCTCTGGTGGTATTTTAGACAGTTGGGGGCTGCAATCCCACCTGTGGGTGAAGGGGATGAAAGTCATCTCCTTTTTATTTTGAAAATATATGTTAAGTTTTCTATGATATTGCTGCAAATCCCATCTGCTCTGCTCTTCAATGTTCCTCTGGCTTCCTCTGGTGGGGATGAAGGAGAGGCCTCTATTGAGAAGTGTGAGTTGGTGGAGGGTAGGTTTGAATTTTTGTGCCATGCAGGCTTATGGGGACATGCATTTTACACAATCCATCCACTATTGGAACATGTGATGGGCTGTGCTTTTAGTCCAGTGTATGTTATCTTTCCCTGTGACAAACAAGCCGTAGTCCAATTTGGGGATACAGATGCTGTTTTTTTTTATTTGCCCGTTGAGGTGGATCAGGCAGGACTGCTCCTTGAGAGGTAAGTGGTTGGAAAAATTAATTGGGGGCATCCAGATTTCTGCTGAGGTAAATTTTGCCTCAGCCGCTGCAAGGCCTTTAATTGCTGTGTCAGGATGGTGGCCTTGTCGATTAGTGCCTTAGCATATGCTAATGTCGCTCCTGGATAGCTCTCAATTTGAAGTTTATGGCTGTCAAACGGGGGCATTTTGGCCAAATTAGAGTCACCAATGATGACCCATGGTTTCCCTATGCTGAGGCCCCAATCCTGCATTTTTTTGGTGGGTGTTTATGTGTTTTGTAGGTCTTCTGATGGCGGGAACTGGCGTGGTGGTTTGCGTGACAGGTCTAGGCCGTAACGTGAGCCTTCTCTGAGTTGCCCTCCTAAGGCTCATGAATTTTGCCGGAGTGGACTGTGTAGGGGGGAACCAAGCT
Organism: Centropristis striata; assembly: GCF_030273125.1. Taxonomy (NCBI): domain Eukaryota; kingdom Metazoa; phylum Chordata; class Actinopteri; order Perciformes; family Serranidae; genus Centropristis; species Centropristis striata. Next base: position 18,792,565 of record NC_081518.1, read on the forward strand.
CGCATCGGATGAGAGGCATGTGATGGAGTCCGATAGGTGGAAATCCAGTGGATTTTGACGGAGCGGCTGCCAACGCGGGAACAGCTGTCAATGCTGGAGTGGCTGCAGACGCGGGAATGGTGCAGGAGGAGGATTTTTAGGTAAGATTCCTGATCTATGGGCTCTCGCAGGTCTCGGAGGTGGCTGCTGAAAAAGACCGACGAGGTCCAGGGAAGTGGCGGGTGGGAGTGGAGGAGGGGATGCATGAGACATTGAGGGGTACGCAATATCTATTGAGTGTTGGGAGTGTTGAGTCCCCAGTCTCCTCCGTCATGGTGGCTGTGTTAGCCAGTTCCTCAACACCACACACCTGTAAACAGTTCCTGCCGTTAAACTCAAAATCATTTCTGGTTAAAGTGATTTTAAGTAGCTGGAAGAGCTCCTCATCCCGATGTCCGGCCTCCAGGGACGCTGCGAGGGATCTCCGGATGGCTGCCAGGCCCAAATCTGTATTTATGTTGGTGTATAATGAATCTATATCAATGGTAAATAAAAAAGTGTTTTCAGGAACATTAAGTGTTTTGAGATTGTTAAAAAGTGTCTTGAATATAGCTGGGGTGCTTTTGTTATAACTGATTGATAAAAATGGTCTATGTATTCTACTATAAGAATCTTATACCATAAGATTCGGAGCCGCAGTCACTGACTATGGGTCTGCCTGTAGGTCCCCCACAGGTAGGTGAATGTTTATATAAAATTAATTTACGGTTATTTAATGTTTAATGTTTAAATAAAAAAGTGAGAATATTCTTGATTATTGTCTGGGTTGTCGGAACCATGGAGTTTGTAAGTGGTGTATAGTATGTAGTATTGTCTCTTGGGTTCTATTAAGTAATTGGTTTTGTCCTGTAAAACGAACCTTGCATTATTCCATTAACCCCCCCTACATGTTCAACTGATCTAACCAAAGTTCCAGAATGGCCTTAGCTGTTTGTGCAATCCAATGTATTTCTCTTGAAACTTCAAACCAAAGCACACTCAGTCCTACTAGAAAATTATATTTGTTACTGATTGTTTTGTTAAATTCTTGGATTAATGATTGTTGAGATTTTGGGAGTCTGTCTGTTTGAAAAATTGATTATAGGAACGTGAATTGTGGCATTTGGAAATTTCAATTGCGCTTCCAAATCAAATCAAAATCAAATCAATTTTATTTATATAGCCCAAAATCACAAATCACAGATTTGCCTCAAAGGGCTTCACAGACTGTACATGTTACGACATCCTCTGTCCTTAGACCCTCACATCGGCCAGGGAAAAACTCCTTAAAAAAACCCTTTTAGCAGGGGAAAAAGAAGAAGAAACCTCAGGGAGAGACAGAGGAGGGATCCATCTCCCAGGACGGACAGACGTGCAATAGATGTCGTTGTACAGATCAACAGAGTAGAATAGAGTAATTCCACTAATATTTGTAAATGTTTATTGCTTGTGGTGACCATGAGATGTTTTAGGCAATTGAAAGAGGTTAGGTGGAGGGGGATTTAGGTAGGTAGGAGAGAGGTTAGGATTTTGGGAGGAGGGGAGGTTTTAAGGCAGGTGGTAGAAGGAGGGACTTGGGTTTGGAGGGTATGGTGAGGAAAGGGGTCAGGGTTAAAGGGAGAGATGGGGTTAGGAGTGGGGGGAGGAGTTTCAGCTACTCTGGGCCCAGGTCCAGGGTCAGTTAAGGCACCAGGTTTTTGAACAGTGGTCCAGGTGGGTCTCATGGAGCCTGCAGGGGGGGCAGAGAGGGGAAATTTGCCTCGTTGAGAGGTGGTTGTTGGTTCTGAGCAGGTTTCGGGGGCTCATGGACACTGAAGAGCACGGTCCTCAGTGTTTCTATGGTGGAGGGGGTGAGCGTGCGTCCATGTCAAATTTCGCCCATTTTAATGCTTTCTCATACCCTTCTGGTTGGAACTCGTTTAAGCCCTCCAAATGGGATGATATGACTTGGTCACAGTGCTCTCACTAAATGGCCATGTTTACTCTCATCCAGTTATCTGTATTTATTTTCACCTTCTCCAAGATGGAAGGGTTTGGTACAGCAGGCTTGATGAACGTGGTAAGTTTCATTACCTTATTTCTCATGCCCTTAGGGAAAGAGTCTGTTGGGATTGAGTGGGTTATGATTTCAGAGTGATGAATAGCTTGTAGGTTCTTGAAATATGTCTTTGTCAGGTCCATTTTTGTAAGTTGGGGTTGAGCTAGTGGGCTGCTCACCTCTACTGAGATTCTGAAGAGGAGGGTAACGAGGAGATGGGGATCTTCTCTCCTTTCTGTATCCAACAAGTTACCTAGTACCTCGTACTATCTGTTTTTCAAACCTCGACTCATGCTGCTTGTGATGGGGGTTCACTTGAAAAGGCACCTAGTCAAAGTATAAAACACAAAAATTAAAACCAAAATCAAGTACTAAAAGAGGCTTCTGTTAGGCACCAGTTAGTATTGGAGCAATTTAAAATAGTTTTTAAATTGCTAAAATTGTTTAGGGAGAATTTTTACTGTGTGGTAAAAGAGGAAGAAATTTAAAAGAAATTGAAATTATTACAGGTATTTAAAAAAGGAGATTTTGTTCACAAAACTAGTTAATGCTGTAACTAAAAATACAATATTAAAAGAGGGGAAAGGGGGGGGGGGGGGGGGGGGGGGGGGGGGGGGGGGGGGCACAAACAGAATCCTAAAACGGCTGTATCTGTTAAAAAAATATTTTCAGTGTGAAACTTACATTGTGGAGGAGATTGCCTGGAAACTAAAGTAACCAGTGGAGTCTGGCGGTCTCTGCTGGACAATCTAGGGAATAGCCCTGTATATGCTAAAAAAAAAAAATGTTCAGTCACCTCCAAGCAAGGTTCAGCTCCGTCAAAAGGAAAAATTAAAAGGCGAGTCAGTGTTAGTTCACAACAGATATGGTAAAACATTCATCACAAAGTTCAAGGTCCTTCCTTTCTGTTGGAATTATTCCATCAATGTTTTTGGAAAGGTGAGATGAGGGAAGATGGTGGATCTTCTGTATATGCACACTCTTTAAAGTTTGAAGACACTCACCTCAGGTCGTAATTTTTCTCCCTCTTGATGGTAGATCCGTGGTTGATAAAACCAGATAGTTAAAAGGAGGCCTGCTTGTTAAACCAATAGAAACTACTGACCATCCCTGGTCAAATGTCCAAAATAGGCAAATTATTGTCCCACCAGAGAAACTACTGATAGATAATCAATAAATCAAAGCAGGGAGTTAATAGGAGTCACAAATACAGGTTTCGTGCATAGAAATTAGTTTCCCACTCTATCTCCTTTAAAATTATAACTGTTTATAGGTCAAATGTACAAAATATTTGTGTCCCATCAGAGAAACTACTGATGGAAAAGCAATAAATCAAAGCAGGGAGTTAATAGGAGTCACAATTACAGATTTCCCACTCTTTCTCCTAAAAAACAGTTTATATATATATATATATATACAGAATTGCCTGAGTTGTACTTTTTCTTCTGTCCAATATGAGTTGAGCGTGACAGAAGGTCAGCTCAAACTGTGTACCGGTGTCATTCCTGATCTCGTCATTGAGGGATATTTGTTGATCCCAAAGGAGAAATCCATCTTTTTTATGCTTGGCCTGTGTGGTTGAAGGACAGTATCTCTACTAATGAACCTGCTCCCGCGTCATCTTATATCACTGTGGGAAACCAAGTTAATTGGCCAGTGTTTGCATTTCAGCATTTCAAATTTTGTTAGTTTTTGGTGAAAAGAAGCTTTTGTGCATATATATAGGGGATTAAGATCACACAGAAATTCCAATTTATACTCTTTGGAGGGGGAGAAAATTACAAAATGCTAAGATTTTGATTTATCCATATTTAAACAGGACATATTATGCCCATTATCAGGTTCATACTTGAATTTTGGGTTTCTACTAGAGCTTCTTTACATGCTTCCAGGTTAAAAAAAATACATTTTACTGTATGTCTGAATATGCCAGTATTCAACCTCTGTCTAAGACGCTCTTTGAGTGCCTGTCTAGCTAAGCCACCCTCTCAAAAACCTTGTTTCTCATGTGCATACAAGTGGGAGGAGCCAAATCTGAATTACTTGTTTAATCAAATGTTTTCTGATTAAGGCAGCCCACAATTAACTGAGTGGGTTGTCTTGTTTGTATGTGGGTTGGAAGTAGCTCCAGATACCCAAATGTAAAAGCACTCCTCCTTTGTTTTGATAAAAGTGATAACTAATACACCAGAAGACTTTGAAAAGATTTGGAAAGACTCCTGCAAGACTATCAGCTCACACCTGCTCACATCTAAAGGCAATAGTTTAGAGTTTTTAGTCTCACACTGAGATTCTACAAAGACTGAATCTTTCAGGGTCACTATTTACAAGACCACAACTAGATTTCCTTTAGCATTTTTTTACCTACCATGCAATTTTTGTGTGTGCAGTGGTTTGTGTTGAAAAAGAAAACAACAAAAAGAAGATTCATGATATACATTTATGCCCTATTTAATTATAATTTGTTTAATTGAATAATTATATTTATCAGCTCTATCAACTTTCATTTAGTTATTCATACATTAATCATCAATTATTTATTACTTATTTATGTATACATTTATTTATACATTTTAACTGGGTCTCCTTACTGTTCTAACAAACAGCGCCCCCAAAATCCCGCTTGTGGCCGTAAATATATTACATCTCTATATTTGTATTTAGGACTGAGCTTACTAACATTATTGTGATGTTCCTTTTTCCTGTGGAAGTGGTTTTACTGGCCGGTCTGGAACCAGGGATCTATTGGTTGGTGATTGTGTTCCGTCACTGCGACTTGCAATCGCAAACCCAAGACTAGGAAAAGACTGATATGAAACAGAGCTGATTACTACCTTACACTTAACGATGGAGATGACAGGAGCGCCGTGTCTCCAGTAAAACTCCTAGATTTACTAAAGACTTTTAGTTTTTATTCTGGCTTTGTGGAAATTGTTTGGTGTAAGCCCAGCATAAGTAACACTCCAGCATTGGAGGTTCAGTTCAGTCAGTTTTCTGGCATGATTTGATGTTTTAAAGTATTTTCCAAATCAGACTTTCTTATACTATATTCCTGTATAGATATATTTGGAAGCAGCGGTGTGTGGTACAGTAAGGGTCCTGGGGGCTTCTGCTCCTGCAGTCCTAATTGTGATATACATATTTTAAGGAATTTCTTTCTTATTGGCGTGTTGTGAATGTGTGTTCATTTAATCATACATTATTACAAAATGTGCAATAACTAATGAAAAATACTGCCTGCAATCCTTGTCTGTCTGAAAATAATTATCTGGAGCAGAACATTTTTGCCACATTGTGAAATTTTCCGCTCAACTGGGCAGCTTAAAGATTTATTTTGATAAAAATTAAACGGGTGGGTTGACAAACTTTTTACCATTTTGTTTATGGTGTTGACATTTTTCTTCATTTGCTCAATATTTATGTTCATTTACTGATAATAATTACCAACTTGAATGCTGCAGTGACTAGCTAGAGAGCTACTTGACCAGGTTCACCAGCTGGTCACACTATATTATGTCAACAGCAATGATATTGACAGATGTTCCAAGATTTAACCCTCTGGGGTCTGAGCCGTTTTTGGCCGTTTTTGAATACTTTTGATTTTGCCCTTCATGTACCACATTAAAAATATGTATACTATACCCATATTTGGTGTCCATTTTTTCTTCACCTATATGATCTGACAATTATTTTTTCGATTAAACCTACTTGATCAACATATTGAGCCCAGAAATACACAAAAATCATGAAATCCGAGTTGAAAAATGATACTATTTACTACAATAAAAAACACAAATATGCTCAATGAACTGTTTTGGAACTTGAAAATATAAACATAGGATGCATATATGAGCATATAAAAAGTTAAAAATTGAAATATAATAAAACTATATACAAAAAAGTCCCATAAAACATGTATATTTTTAGGCTTTTTTTTTTTCTTGTTAGCTGCAACTCTTCAAAAACAAACTATGTGCAAAATTACATATTATCATTATTATCTTATTGTCATATCTTTGGTTTTACATGACCTGGGAACGTCAATGTTGAATGTTTTGTTGTTAAACTTCACATGATCTGATCAGGACGGCACGATCATAGAGCCCAGAGGGTTAACGAATACGTTTTTTTGCTTTTCTACATATTCCTGAATTCAGGTACTTTTCAGGGACCTAAAAATATAAGGTTAGTGTCTACTGGTAGTCCCCGGGGACTTGTCCCCTGCCCCCGCAGCCGGATGCTGGGGTGGTAGGGCAGCAGACAGACTGGCGGGCAGGTACAGATCTATGCAGAGCACCGGAACAAAAACACCTACACACTGACAATATGATGATTAAATCCCAAACACAAGATTCATTCTAAGTGGTTTCTGTGGCATGAGAAATGTTTTCAAATTAGTCAGACTACTATTGCTAAACAAATACAAAAACAGCCAACACATACAGAGCAACGTATGTGGAACAGTCAGAAGGAATATAACAATTAGTAGCAGTGACTGTCTATGGCTGAAGCCAGTTTGTGTACATTGTAGACACATTAGATTTAATTAAATCATTCACATTTCAATTGCTGAAGATGAAAACATTTCCAAAGTGCTGCACAAACAATAAATAGATAACACAATACAAAGAGATGTAGTAAACAATAGAACAGTAAAATGCAATAAGATAAAATAAATTAAAAATGGGAATAAAAATAAATAAAATAACATGTAAAAATTTACTGCCCGCACAAAATAAAATATGCATGTATACAAATAAAAACAAAAAATCATAAAATCAACACTCTACATGGTGTTAAAAGCCAACGAGAAGAGGTGGGTTTTAAGAAGAGATTTAAAATGAAACAGTGAGGAGGCCTGTCTGATGTGCAGCGGCAATTCATTCCAAAGTTTTGGAGCTGCAATGGCAAAAGCTTGTTCCCCTCTGAGCTTCAGCCTAGCTCTTGGCACTCTCAGGAGCAGCTGGTCAGCTGACCTGAGAGATCGGGTGGGAGAGTAGGGGTGTAGCAGCTCAGAGAGGTCAGGTGGAGCAAGACCATTTAAAGCTTTAAAAGCAAGTAAAATCATTTTAAAATGAATCCTAAAATGAACAGTGCAGTGAAGCTAAAACAGGTGAAATGTGCTCATACTTTCTTGTGCCAGTTAAAAGGCAAAACAAACAAAAACACAGATTTTTAAAGGGCGAGGAGGGAAAGGTTTGTCCTTCTACTGGAAACTTCAAGACTCAGACTTGCAAGTAGGAAAGACCAGTCACACCTCAATAACCACACATGGACCTCTCACACAAACCCAAGCACACACATACACACAAACATCTCCATGCGTGACTCACTGAGTGGCTTAGCACTGGAGTGGTCATTATTTCACAGCTGGTTGGTACACAAACATCCCACTGACACTCACTTACAGGATGGGAGATTACTCTGTAATTGTTAACATGAGTGGCTGCTACTTAGTATCTGTGTATACTTGTATATCCTACATAGTGAGGACCATAATTCATTTTTAACCAACAGAGTGAGGACATTTTTGGACATTTCAACCGGTCCTCACTTCTTCAAAGTCAGTTCTGGGGTTTAGACTTGATTATATGGTTTGGGTTACCATAAGGTTTAGATTAAGGTAAGGGTAAGAGTTGGGATTAGGCATTAAATTGTGATGGTTAAGGTTAGGGTAAGGGGCTAGGGAGTGTATTATGCCAATAAAGGGTTCTCACAAAGATAGAAGTACAAGGATGTGTGTGTGTGTGTGTGTGTGTGTGTGTGTGTGTGTGTGTGTGTGTGTGTGTGTGTGTGTGAACACATTTCATTTGTAAACTTTTCATTCTCACGCACAGCAGGCAAACAGATAGAGAGATGTGAAGCAGAAAATTGGACTTACAGATCACACCACACAGAGTGTACTGTTAGTGTTAACACTCCTGCTGCCACGACTGTTTGTGCTGTGGTTGAATAGAAACACTGGACTGACAGTGCTGTGGGATGATGTGGCTTCTAGTCGCAGATACTGGTCTGCTGTCAAAAGCAACAAGTCCGTTATTATTTGGATGTGAAGCTTCATGACCAAAAACAGCTGATGGAAAAGATTGTTTAAAGTTGTGTAAATGTGATATGGAAAGGACGTTTAGTGGTTTGGTCTCATAACTTTGACCCTTTCACTGTATTTTCACTTAATGACAGTTTATTTGAACGTTCTGCTCATTAAATTGTCTTGTTCAGTGTTTGGTTGGACTAACAGACTCCAAGGAGTCGCTGCTCAGTTTTATTTCAGTTTTGTTTTTGTTTTTTGCTAGCCAAAATGAACATCCCAGTTAATGCTCCAGTTAATGCTAACATGAATTAGCAGCAGCTTCTCTCAGTCAGGTTGAAGTGTAGAGAGGCTGTAGTCAGTGATCAGATCCCTCTCCTCCTCCACAGTCCAGATATGGTCTGCTCCCCATATCGGAAACAAGATGGCGACGCAAGATGGGCCACAAACCAATGGGTGATGTCATTTATTTATATACAGTCTATGGTTAATAATCATAGACTGTGTATAAATTATAAAGCGATTGGGACTATAGTGTTGTCCTAAAAAAAATTCTGAGGTAATAAATCAAGTGAGAAGTTTTCTCATTTTGCATTTAAATGAATGGACTAAATTGTTTTTGCAGCCACACTTCACCCCCTGCTGGAATTTTCGGTGGAATGCAGCTTAAGGCACTTCCTGGTTTGCCTCCCTGCTCAGACCCGGAGGTTGCCGTCTGGGGGACACTGTGACACAGAAGTGCCTGGATGCTCTGGCTTTGCTCTCAGTGGAAAGAAGAACTTGTCACAAATATTCTTGACTTCGATAATAGGCTCATTGAGAGATTTGCCAATCAGAAGGACAGAAGGGCAAAATTATTGTATAAATAAGTTGACAGACACACTCATACACACGTTCCCTTTACCTATTTTTTCTTTGTATATAGGTTATGTCATAAGATTTTCAGCAGTATGTGGCTGTGTATATATATATATATATATATATATATATATATATTATATATATATAATGTTTGTGCACTATTCTGTTATCTGTTTTTTATTGTTGTTTGGTATTAAATAACACTTGTTCACAAAGCACTGGTGTCCTGCAATTTGTGTCAAGTGGAATGGTTGTTATGAACTATGTATGTATGGCACAGCACAGCCCCACCTACACTGTAAAAAAAATCTGTTCAGTGTACTAATGCATTTGTCCCTTCAATTAAGAAGTTTTCCTAACATGAAATAGTAGTTCTGACAAATCAAAATAATTCATGCAACTAGTTCACTCATTTTTTAAAGTTGAAGCAACTGAACATTTTTTACGGTGTATGTAACTTCATCACACAGTATGCATCAGTGATATATACAAAATGGAAAAAATCAGGAATACTCAAAAAATGTCATGTTTCACACCTGCACATACAGGAATCACAGACTCCCCTACACCAAAAACTTGTCTTGGCTTTTTTTAACCGCTTATCCACAATCGGGTCGCGGTGGGCTGGAGCCTATCCCAGCTGTCATTGGGTGAGAGGCAGGGTACACCCTGGACAGGACACTATCGCAGGGCTAACACATAGAGACAGACAATCACACTCTCACCTACGGGCAATTTAGAGTCCCCAATTAAACCCAAGTGCATGTTGGACTGTGGGAGGAAGCCAGAGTACCCAGTGAGAACCCACGCTGACACGGGGAGAACATGCAAACTCCATACAGAAGAGCCGCAGGCGGGAGGCGAACCGGCGACCCTCTTGCTGTGAGGCGAAAGCACTAACCAGCTCATCCAAGAACTAATTGTCTAAAAAGAACAGTGCTTTATAGAGCGAGTAAAATATGGAATGAATTACCACTTGATATCCACTTGATATATGAGGGGTTTTATTTTAATTTTTTTCGTTTATTTTGGTTGAAAGGACGCTACTTTTTATAGAAGCGATGTTTGCCTGGATTCATGATGTCCAGGATTACAATCAATTATACTGGTTAAAGCTGTTTTTATTTTATTTGTTTTCTGATCAAATGCACTTGACCTATTATTCCTAAACATTTAATCCAAATGGCTATAATTTAATGGTTTGATTCTGCAAACTGTCTTTTTAATTTGTGCTGCATTTTGTAATGTACTTTTGTGCTGCACTTTTCTAATGTATTTTGGAATGTATTTTTACTGTTAAAGTTGTTGTAGGATTGTTGAGTATGACTTGTTGGAATGTGGACCCCAGGAAGACTAGCGAACTGCCATAGCATAAGCTAATGGGGATCCTTTAATAAAACAAAACAAAACAAAACAACCGCCACAACCTAAAGAGAGGTCCTTGAGCGCAATCACATTCTCTCATTTTGCATGTGGATTTCATAACTCGAGTCGACAACACTCAGAGACCATCTTACGAGAGCAATTTTTCCTTCAGTCTATGTACCTTTGCGCTGCAAGTTTCAGAGCCTATTCCCATTAAAACATGCTGAATAGTTTCAAATGTGTATTGTAATTGCTTTTGGGAAGTCAATGTTAAGTATGTACAATAGAGATGTTCCGATACCATTTTTTGTCTCCCGATACCGATTCTGATACTTGTGCTGTGGGTATCGGCCGATACCGAGTACCGATCCGATACCAGTATGTTATAAAAAAAATATCATAATACACCTGCATGACTGTGATATGATTATCATTGTGGTAAGGCCTGGCTCAGGTTAAACCCTTTGTAAAACATGAATAAATACAGTAGATCCAAGACATTTTTTTAAATAAAACAGCATCCAAAACATCATAAATCTGGGGGTCCGGGGGATTTTTGCCCTAAAATCCTAAATTTGGTGCCTCTTGGACATTCTAATGCCACTATTCCATCTTAGTCATTGCATATTTTAGAGAATTATTGTAAAGAGGAATAAGGGTTCTTCAATTCTATTCTATCTTCTATGTTTTATTAAAGGCGTCTTATTTTGACAGTCTTCTTGTAAATTCTGTGGTGGACTCTGCTAACACATCCATGTGCTCTTATTTTGAAAGCTACGTGTTTGCCTTTATTTTGCAGGCAAGTCTAACACGTTCTTACCGTAACGGCGTATAGTGTGTTTAATCTACACTCAAAGTCAGAACTTGAAAGTCGGAACTTGTAGCTAGGAACAACGTTGAAAATTCCGACATTGATGTAGACCTTGAATGCACCATTAGCCACCGGACTCAAGGTGTGCGCTGTAATGTAAAATTTACTAATTTAATAAATTACGTGGTATCGGATCGGTTTATATGCACAAGAAAAATGCAATCGAATTTGTCACTCTACTTGGCTTCTTTTTTGGTGTTTTTTTGTTTGTGTGAGTCATGAGAGGTGTCTGGTGTGGTTTTTTTCTTCTTTTTTTTTTCACCGATGGACTCCAATACTCGCCGATACCGATACCAGCATTTTCGGCAGTATCGGAGCAATTTCCGATACTGCTATCAGAATCAGAACAACTCTAATGTACAACAACCCCATCATTGTTGCCACAGCGTTTGGCATATCATGGAGTCCTTGGATGACAATTTCTCCCTCGAGAATGATGGCGACATCAAAGACTTCCTCAGGTCTTAGGAAGTCTTCTTCTACCTCTTCTGTGACAACAATAATTCCAATGCTGATGCCTCTTTTTGGCTTAGAGATTGAAAACCATATTAAGGATACAATATTCATTTACACATTTCCAAGCAATGTTCTGTACAGAAAACAGCTGTTTTAATTGGAATCATTTCACCAGCCACCACTGTTTAAGACTAAACTGCTATCTGTAGCCCAGATTATGAATTTTCATTTATTTATTTATCTTTTAAATAAACTTAGTCAGCTCAGCATTTTGTTCAGATTACAGAATATGTTGGTAATTGTTTTATTTTATCAGTACACCTGTACAGAAGCATCAGAATGTATTTTATCTATATGTACTTATATTAATCATGAAGATTTAAAATGTCCCACCCTCACAATGTTTACTCAAATGAGAAACTAAATAAATGAAAGCGTGTGTGTGTGTGTGTGTGTGTGTGTTGAGTGTACCTAATCTGCTCTCTGTTGTTGTATCTGACCTATTCTGTTGTCCCAACCAGATGAAGCTGAATTCGCTGGCTTTTTTTAATCACACTGCTCTATTTTTAACACGTTTTTTTCTCTTTGATCGTCTTCCCTGTCAGTGCAGATGGTAACACTGCATTTTCTAACCTCTTCCTGTCTGTCCTCATATCCTCACATGCCTCCACTCTCCTCTCCTCCCTGCTCACATCTCCTCCTCCTGGACCCTTTCCTGCTACTCCACTCCCCTTCTCTGTACTACAGGCCATATGTGATTGTTTATCAGTGTTGCCACAGTTACCTTGAAAAAGTAATCCGATTACTGATTACTGATTACTCCTTTAAAAAGTAACTTAGTTACTTTACTGATTACTTGATTTTAAAAGTAACTAAGTTAGATTACAAGTTACTTTATTAGTTACATTCAGCAGCTGCCGACAACAACCCCTCGCCGCCTCAACATAAAAATGACAACCAGTTTTAAATTGCCAATACTCATTTTATTGGAAGTGTATTTTTAACAGTAACGTACAAACTTAAAAACAATTTCCTGAAAAAAATACATGTTTTTATAAAAAATAAAATAAAGACAGTCTTTCTTGACTTCACTTAAAAACAAATACTCTTTTTTAAATAAAAAATAAAATAAAGACAGTCTTTCTTGACTTTACTTATATATAATAATATATTAAAATGAAACAAACTCTGAGCATTTATACCCCGGACTGCCAATAGCGATCATATTGACTGCTGCATATAAACGGCAGTTATAGATCACTTTGTCCAGCTGTGCTGTGTGAATCGCAAGAGAGAAAGAGATGAGATACCGGGCGCGTACGGGCAAAAACTGAAGGAGGAGGATTGGATGGTGGCTCAGGTAGCGATGAGGAAACTGTCACTGTAAGCTGCACACCTGTCAGCTGCACACCTGTAAGCAGCTGTGCTCCATGCAGACATTTCTCAAACTTTATTTTGTAAGCTAAGGACAGACTAGATCATGATTGTGTTGGATATAAAGCGCCATATAGTCATCCTTACTGATTGACTTAACGTAGCCTGAAGGTAGTGGGAGTATCTGTTGTGAGTTTAGGGGGCACGTCAGCCAGAGCTGTAGTGTGTGTGTGAGTGAATGAGTGAGTGAGACTGCTGCCTGCTGAACAGAGGGTCGCAGAAAAAGGATCTGAAGTGCCCGTGTTTCGGCTTCAAAAACCCGCAGAACTGATCCGAAAACAGCCCAATTTTATCCACCCACCCAAACCCATTTTTACCCGCAAAATAGATTGCAAAACCGCCGATCGACGTCGCTCCCCGAGTCGCAAGAAGAAAGCAAATATATCGTTTTACTAAGGAAAATGACAAAAAATAGTAACGCACACAGTGACTTGGATAAGTAACTTTAATCTGATTACTGGTTTGGAAATTACTCCAAATTGGAGATTACTCGTTACTGAAAAAAGTGGTCATATTAGAGTAACGCGTTACTAATTAACGCGTTACCGGCATCACTGTTGTTTATAGTCTAATAATAGCTTTTATGATGCATATATAAATGCAGATCTTCTTTTTTTTAAACAGCTTATTAAAAGCTAGATCGTCAGACGAAAGACAATGTGTTTCACCTCTTCTTCTCTTCACACGGACTGTTTACCTGCATGCAACCAAAGGCCACTTAACATGAATGGTCAATACTATTTGGACTACAAACAGAAACCAAAATGCCTCCGATACCAAAATCTTGTCATGTTGCCTACAGAGTCTGTATTCATTTGCAGATACTTTAGTCATCAGTCTACTTCACTTTTATCAGTCTTATCAGTTTGTTGGGATTAGACTGCTGATATCTCTTGAAATATTACTTGAAGGGTCATGTTTGGCAATTGTACAGCTTATATGATGCTTTTTTACACTTATGTTAGGTGCGACCTCTAGTGGCCACAGTAAAGTGGCAGTAATATGGTGGGAGCAAAGCAGGCGGCAACCTCTGTGTCTGAGCATGGAGGCAAACCAGGAAGTGCCTTAAACTGCATTCTACCCAAAATTCCAGCAGGGGGTGCTAAGATTGGCTGCAAAAAAAATCTGCCCATTCATTTCAGTGCAAAATTTTAAAACTTCTCACTTGATTTATTACCTGATAATTTTTTTTTAGGACAACGCTATGTCCTCAATCGCTAGTAAAATATCTTCTTCAAGACAATTTGATGTCAATAGTTCTAATAATGGCCCCATTTAGAAGAAAATAGAAGATAAAGAATTGTATGATTTGGGGCGTGGCTACCTTTGATTGACAGGTCACTAATAAGGCGAGCAATGCGTTTCCACGGCAACGTGTCAATAAAGTTATTTATAATGTTATATAGATATAAAAAAGGACGTTTAGCGGTTTGGTCTCATAACTTTGACCCTTTCACTGTATTTTTACTTAATGTTTATTTGAACGTTTTGTTCAGTAAAAATGTCTTGTTCAGCGTTTGGTTGGACTAACAGACACTCCAAGGAGTCGCTGCTCAGTTTTCTGAGGTAAGTAACATACATATTGTTTTTGTTTTTTGCTAGCCAAAACTAACATCCCAGTTAAAGCTCCAGTTAATGCTAACATGAATTAGCAGCAGCTTCTCTCAGTCAGGTTGAGGTGTAGAGAGGCTGTAGTCAGTGATCAGATCCCTCTCCTCCTCCACAGTCCAGATATGGTCTGCTCCCCGTATTGGAAACAAGATGGCGACGCAAGACGGCAATGAGTGTAACGCTAAACTCGATGCTTCCAACGGGCCACAAACCAATGGGTGATGTCACGGTGACGACGTCCATTATTTTTATACAGTCTATGGAGCAAAGGAGGGCTCAGGTAGTATAAAGAGGGAGGAGGTCGGGACTGTGAGCAGGAGACTGCTGTTTGCCTTCTGTGTAAAACCACAAATCAATATTGCCTTATTTTAACTTACTGTAACTAGACAGCACAGGCAACTTAAAAGCAGCAGTAGTATGTAGAATATTTTTGACACAAATTTCAGAAGGGGCATGTACATTCCCCTTCTAAATTTGACAAATGACCAGCCGTTTACTGCAAACAGTATTTTCCGATAGCTGCTCCCGCTTCCCAGCGCCATGTCACGCAACTGCATGGCTCTGTTTGTCTTTAGCATAGCCCAAGTGCATTCACATGCATACTCACACAAGCTTGTACACTGGCGGACACATACTCCCCCCGCCCCCACCCCGCCCACACACACACATACACACACACACACAAACACAGACACACAAACGGGTCCATTCAGTTATGTAAGGGGGATTAGGTTCCACTATTTCCCGGCCCCAACAGTCAAAACTACACAAGCTATTTTTAACCCTGGACCCTGATAATATAAACAGACGCTTACCGTAATAATGGCAATATTAACGGTCATTGCATACATGCTGCTCATGTAGACATGTCTTCCTAACATTGATATCCACTGGATGGGCCTCCCGTAACATCACCAACTGCCATTGTCCCTTCTTCAACTCAAAGCTTTGGATCTGGAACTATTTTAGGGCCGTTAGCAAGGCTGTTTGAACTTCTTGGAGCTGACACTTGTTGCTTAGTTATGTTAGTCAATTAATAATTCATGAGCCTACTGGACAGTAGAAAGTCTTGGGAAGAAACAGGGTTTTGCAAACTTTAGTGCCAGTGAATGATTGAAAGCAAAGCTGTTGACTTTTGGGGGCCCTAAGCAGAATTTGATTTTGGGGGCTCCTTCATTGTAACATATTGAAACTTCACATGGCACTGAACCAACGTTTCAGTAAATATTAGTTTAAGCACACATACTGTATAAATAAAGGCTGAACTGGGGACAGCAGTATTATCTTTAAATAGACTACAGTAAATACAGTATTTGTCTATGACTCAAAAACCCTCTAAATGGTGCTGTCAGACCATCTACTAAATGTAATTAATTTCATTTGAATGTTGGGCTGCTGTTCTGGCATAACTTATTGTGTCTAATATAACTACAAAGTGTGATATAATTCCAGGAGTGCTTGTCTCGTAGGGGGAAGTTAATTATTTACTTAGCTTTCCTAAACTGTCATCTTTACCTGTCTCTGAGCCAGGGGCCATTCTAGCCTTGTAGACCATTTACAATGGGGGGCCACATGCAATTTTCTTCAAATTTTGTACATTGAGAGGACATAAGGGCTATATGACTATAAATGTGCATTTGCTGGATTCCAAACTTTTAAAAAGTTAATAACTATCGTTCCAAACCTGTGTGACAAGGATAAAATATTTAATACAGAAAACATGTTAGATACGGCCAGCTCAGATCAGAACAAAGTGTCCTAGGGGCCTAAGGTTTTGTGTGAACTTCAATGCACACACACACACACACACACACACACACACACACACAGTCCCATACTCAGGACAGTCCCATAGTATGAGTTTGTTTGAAATAGTTGCTGTCACATTCCACAAGCTAATTCCTCAGGGGGGTTCAGGTCATTACAACTGGAAAACTAGAGGAAGCGCTAATTCTGTTACAGTGGCTTCACACACACACACACACACACACACACAATGTGCAGTTTCTACCCGAGTCAGACTCCAACAGGGAGGATGTTTCTCTTGCACACTGGCAATGCATACTGTACTTGTGCACGCACACACACACACACACACACACACACACACACACACACACACACATGCACAGACACACACAAGGTAGTTCCGCTCCGCATCATGGACCTCTAATTGCAGGCTTGTGTCCAACCAGCACACTGGCACCCAGGGTCATTTCTCCACAGGCATATGGGCGAAGGGGCACCACGCTGTCAGGACCAATCGCCTGTAAGAGCAACTTTGCTGCTCAAGTACATTTAAATACACATGAACTACATGCAGTACACATGGAGTGCTTGCACAGATTGTCACACACTTATGCACAAAGGCATGTACAGGTGTAGTAAGAAGGGATTAAGTAATGGTGAAAAAATCTACAGAACCTATTGTGGTAATTAAAATGTTCATGTTGTCATGGTAATGTCAGAAAAGGTAAGGAGAGCTCACGCTTGTTTACCACATGAGAATCCAGCTTTCCTCTCTCTGTCCTGAGTGTTTCTTCTTCATTCAGGCCTCTGAGCAGCTTTTGGCTTCAAAATTCTTATTTTTATTAATACCTCACTATGTGTCCAATTTTTCTTTAACTTCTCCTGCCTGCCCACACTAGTAAATAAAAAAGTAAATAATACTACTGAACAAAATGTAAACATCTGAAAACATATTTTTTTGTGACGTTAAAAATATGTTATGAGTACAGAAAAGGAGCTCAGTTGTCAAACTCCATCTGAACTAATAAAACTGAATATAATGTTCTAAGTCTTAAATCTTATGATCAGATTCATTTTAACAGCTTGAAGGTATAAGTCAGTTTTTCCACCGTTTTTTGGGTATTTTCAAATACTGTTTCTGTATGAATGAGACAATAACAGTTGATGTAATAATATAAATACAGCTGCACACAATTAAAAACCATCAATGTTGCATAGAGACATAGGTCTGCTGTTGTTTTTTCTTAGTTCAATGAAATATCTCCATGGTACCTTGGGTTTCATGATCTTCAGAACTGTAAAAAATAAAAATAAAAAATGCCGTTTCAACACCAACTTGTTTGGAAGCACATATTGTTAAACTACTTACAAAGCAAGAGAACACCTTTGTTTTTCACCCTTCAGGCAGACTGCATAACACTGATAACAAATCATGGAAAATAAGTCAAAATGTGTTTTCTATATTTGGTCACTGCTGTATAAATTGACTGTGACTAAGTATCAGCATCACTGATTATCATGCACCAGACTGACTGCTATCATTAAGCAATCATTCTCTAAACAAAGATATACAGCTACACAGGCACGGAAAACACATCTGAAATAATATTTCTGTCAGGAGGTAGTCATCTGTATTTTTTGGCTCAGAGGACCACCCTGTGTGGAGAAGACTCATAGAAAATATGGAAAAATGTTCATACCAGATTAATTTGACTTTCAACTTCGACCTTTGACCCTTTCACCTTTACTGTGTTTTCAGGCCATGACAATTTACATTTACATTTAGTCATTTAGCAGACGCTTTTATCCAAAGCGACTTACGGGAAGAAAAAGCAAACAATCAAGGTATAGTGCAGTAAGACCCATTAGTGCAGCAATAAGTGCTAGTGACAATTCTTTAAGGAGTAGAATTGTTGTGTGGTGCTAAAGAATGCTCTCTAAAGAACTTCAGGAGGTTTTTAAAGGTAGAGAGGGACGCCCCTGCTCTGGTTGGAACTGGTAGTAGTTCCACCAACAGGGAACAAGAAATGCAAAGAGTCTGGATTGCCTTGGACCAATGGGGGGCAGAGCTAGGCGCCGTTCATTGGAAGAGCACAACGGTCGTGAGTAAGCATTTGCCTGACTCAGGGTGTTCAGGTAGCTGGGTGCAGTACCAGAGAAAACTTTGTAGACCAGCATTAGAGATTTGAATTTGATGCAGGCTGCAACAGGTAGCTAGTGGAGCTGGATGAGCAGCGGTGTGACATGTGACCTTTTTGGCTGGTTGTAGACCAGGCGCACCGCCATGTTCTGGATCATCTGAAGCGGTTTTACTGTGCAGTCTGGGAGGCCGGTCAGGAGGGGGTTAAAGTAGTCAAGCTTTGACAATTAACTGTAGCATTTTAGTTGCCTATAAATGTCTTGTTTGGTGTTTGGTTGTAGTTTACTAAAGACACAGTAGGAGTAAGCTGATATCATGATGAGATGAGATAATCATGCTAGCTCGCAAGGGGTCATCCCTATGTTCCCCGGGTTAGGGTTAGGGTAGCCCATAGGCCTACATAGGCCTAGTTGCCAAGGAATTTGCCAGTAATGGTGGAAAAAGTAACAGACCGGGAAACATAGGACCCTTTTTAGGAAAAGCGGGGGGAAAGGGTCCCATAGACAACATAGGCACGCTCCCCTAGCAAGCTAACACTTGCATTAGCTGATAACTTAGCACTCCCCAGCTTAACCATCTCATCCAAATATGGTCACTTCAACTCAAAAACAAGGTGGTGTGGGTCAAAATGCCAAGCTCAGGGATTCATATTGTTAATCCACAAACCACTGGCTAACATTACTGTTACTACATCCACTGCTTTTATACGTCCAAGCTGCTCGGTTCAGTGAAAACCAGAGAGATTTCATCTGTTCTGTATGTCTGCCTTCACTAAGCAGCAGGTGTGTGGACAAATTTAGACAGGTGAGGCGAGACCGTGGCTCTCTCTCCAACATACACACAAACACACACATCAACTACCCACACACACTCAGTCAGACACAGACAGCCACACACACAGTATCTATCTTTAGCTCCATAAATAGGCGTGTAATTAATGTTTTGATGTTGGACTCATGAGGTGGAAACATGAACGTTTAAAGTGCTATTAATTTCTCATCAGGGGCCGAGAGTCAGGGAGAAGGAAGAGGGAAGGAAAGAGAAAGAAAAGGGTGAGACCAGTGGTGCATGAGAGATGGATGATACCAGATCACTGTTTATTATTGATGGTCAACCCAGAAAAAGCTACTCTTTTTGTAAATGTGGAAATCTGAGAGATGCAGCTGAAAATGCTGCATTAAAAACACCCAAAGAGAATACAGGTGGTTTGGGGAACATACTGTATATATGTTCAATACAAAAAGTGCAATATGTGTTGGGGGGTTGAGGAGAATTACATTTTCACTATTTATACACAAGATGAAAAAACACAATCTGCAGAAGAGATCATGTTCCCTTGAACATATATTTATTTTATACCAAGGTGAGGTTTGGAGCATCATGCTCTTTTTCAGACTGTCAGACTGGTCTGAAAAGGAGACAAATAAACATCTATTCATGGGAGCCTTATCTAATGTACAAACTATTTTTCTGTCTTTTACATGTTCTTCTGTCCAGCACCTGGTATTTACTGTCTTCGCTGCATGCTTTATGGAACTGTTGCGCAGTTATTTACACAAACACTTCACTCTACTATTGAACTCCATGTATACCCCTATTCTAATCTGAGTAAATAAGATGTGTTTGGTTGTCGGCGTTGAGTGAAAATAAAGCGTGTGTTCACTCAGTTAGTTTATAGTACCTGCACTGGTTAAACATTGAGAAGATTTCCATTGGGGCCATGCTGCAGTATAAACAAACTGTCCTATATGGTTTATATTGTGTTCCAGTGGAAAGAGCAATGAAACATCTCCATCCCCATCTAGTACACCTAACCTAATTTATTTAATGGTGTATCTATGCTGACCTAAAGTCCATACAAAACATAAAGAAAAAAATGATTGGGAATATTTCAATCCTTGTATAACAGGGAAAATGTCCACATCATATGTACCTACCCATCCATCATATCAGATGCTGGACCAGGTATGATGACTCAAAGACAACTCAGATCAAAAGTTCATGATAGGTAATATCCTTTAATGAATACAGGGTTCAGTACACATGGAGGCAATCAATCAGGCAAAGGTATCCAGATCAGTAGGCAGAATCGAAAAAAATAAATACAGGTCAAAACACACTCTGGAACAACTGGCATGAGGGTACAAGACAAACTGGCACAGAACAAGGGGAAGGACAGGACTCTAATACTGAAAAGGGACAATGAGACACAGGTGTGGTGCATTAGGGCAGGTGTGTGTAATAAGTGTGAAGAGACCTGAAACAAGACAAGATGTGAGTGACAAAATAATACAGGAAACATGAAATCTACAACATAAGGGCAAAATAAAAGCACTAGGAGAGAATCAAGAAACCAGAGTGTAGAGCTGCTGCACTGACAATAACTGTGTCCCTAATCACTTACTATGTACTACTCAATGTGCACACTAGTTTTGTGTGCTTGCTTGCAAAAGCACACTAACTACTATTCACCGTGTCTATTTTTATTTTGTGTGCTTGCTTGCAAAAGCACACTAACTACTATTCACCGTGTCTATTTTTATTATTCTTCCGTTTCTTCCGTGTTGTTTTTCCGTCGACTACTCCTCCCAGAGTTTTGGTCGCACATACACAAAAAAGGTATCAAATCGACCGGCTCGCCCATGACCAGTGTGCTATGACTTTTATAAGGGTTCCGACAAACGGTTTTCAAATTATTGGGCAAAAACACGTCAAAAAATCCCCCCAATGTAACCCTATGGAGAGTCTAGAGTGGTGATGTCATCAAACAGAGTGTAGAGGGAGAGAAGCAATTGTCAAAAAATAAATTTGAAAACTGCGCTCCAGGCCGCAAATTTCACTCTACAGAAATAATTTATACATAGAAACGTAGGAAAATTTGTCCTCTCACTCACAATCCTCTGGTAAAGCTGTCAGAGTTATAGTTTGGGCGTAAGACGCAGAAATGCAACACCAACACGCACAAACTGCCTCATTGGCTCCCATATTAAAAACGCACGATGATATCTCAAAAAAGGAGTTGTAAGAGTTTTTTTAATTCGCTCTAACAAAGCTATTTTTTCATTTTTCTTAAAAAAAAAAAATATGTAGACGTTGAGGAAGAACTCAGGACGCTCAAAGTGAAGTCGGATCAATGATAGGTATTATGGTTTTGCCAAAAATGCTTTCTGTTCGAGGCCAGAATTTTCAGTTTGTCCACCTCTGTCTGCGGAACTGTCTCCAACAGCAGTTAATTTCAGTTGATTGCTCTGCTCTTATTGGTCGACTCCACCTGGCCACGTGGTTGCTTAGCTACCAAAGCCCCCCCCCCCCCCTCCTCCAACACAGACATTCTAACTGATAACTGTCAGTTTACTCTAAGTAAACAGACATGGTGTTTCTTCATAAAACATGAGACCTTATAACTTGACCATACATTGTCCAATCTTCCTCAAACTTGCCAAGCATGACGATGGTACATCACTGACCACTTATACATAACAATGTTTCATAAATTCCCGCCCTTTTTGATTAGCCACGCCCCCTTTCATAACCGTTTCTCCTAGATACTTGTAGGAGGTGTCTGTGAACTCAGGACAGAGTCCCTGTTTAACTGCTGATTCAAGCCACGCCCCCTTTTACTAACTTGTGAACCGTTTGTCCTACAGACTTGTATGAGGTGTCTGTGAACTCAGGACAGAGTCCCTGTTTGACTGTTGATTTGAGCCACGAGAATGATGGTCCAGAGGCAAGCACACAATCAAAATTTCTTTAGAAATTTTCTAGTTTTGTGTGCTTGCTTGCAAAAGCACACTAACTACTATTCACCGGGCTTATTCTACTTCTTTTTATTTTGTGTGCTTGCTTGCAAAAGCACACTAACTACTATTCACCGTGTCTATTTTTATTATTTTGTGTGCTTGCTTGCAAAAGCACACTAACTACTATTCACCGTAACTATTTTTATTATTTTGTGTGCTTGCTTGCAAAAGCACACTAACTACTATTCACCGGGCTTATTCTTATTCTTACGTTTCTTCCGTGTCATTTTTCGGTCGACTACTCCTCCCAGAGTTTTGGCCGCACATACACAAAAAAGGTATCAAACCGACCGGCTCGCCCATGACAAGTGTGCTATGACTTTTATAAGGGTTTCGACAAACGGTTTTCAAATTATTGGGCAAAAACACGTCAAAAAATCCCCCCAATGTAACCCTATGGAGAGTCTAGAGTGGGGAAGTCATCAAACAGAGTGTAGAGGGAGAGAAAGAATTGTCAAAAAATAAATTTGAAAACTGCGCTCCAGGCCGCAAATTTCACTCTACAGAAATAATTTATACATAGAAACGTAGGAAAATTTGTCCTCTCACTCACAATCCTCTGGTAAAGCTGTCAGAGTTATAGTTTGGGCGCAGGACGCACAGATGCTCAAACAAAATGCACCAACTGCCGCATCGGCTCCCATATTAAAAATTAAGGAAGATTTCTCAAAAAAAAATTTTAACAGTTTTTTAAAATCGCTCTAACAAAGCTATTTTTTCATTTTTCTTAAAAAAAAACATATGGAGATGTTCAGGAAGAACTCAGGACACTCAAAGTAAAGTCGGATCAATGATGGGTATTATGGTTTTGCCGAAAATGCTTTCTGTTCGAGGCCAGAATTTCAAGTTTGTCGACCTCTGTCTGCTCACTTTGATGGAACTGTCTCCATCGTCAGTTAATTTCAGTTGATTGCTCTGC
Organism: Centropristis striata; assembly: GCF_030273125.1. Taxonomy (NCBI): domain Eukaryota; kingdom Metazoa; phylum Chordata; class Actinopteri; order Perciformes; family Serranidae; genus Centropristis; species Centropristis striata. The sequence continues at coordinate 18,815,855 of NC_081518.1, forward strand.
TCTGATTGGTCGACTCCACCTGGCCACGTGGTTGCTTAGCTACCAAAGCCTCCCCCCCCCCCCCCCCTCCTCCAACACAGACATTCTAACTGATAACTGTCAGTTTACTCTAAGTAAACAGACATGGCTTTCTTCATAAAATACGAGACCTTATAACTTGACCATACATTGTCCAATCTGCCTCAAACTTGTCATGCATGATGATGGTTCATCACTTTTCAGTTCTACATAACAATAATTCATAAATTCCCGCCCTTTTTATTAGCCACGCCCCCTTTTACTAACTAATGAACCGTTTGTCCTAGAAACTTGTATAAGATGTCAGATTACTCAGCATAGAGTCCCTGTTTAACTGGTGATTGATAACCCCGCCCCTTTTGATAAGCCACGCCCATTTTACTAACTAGTGAACCGTTTGTCCTAGAGACTTGTATGAGGTGTGAGTGTACTCAGCAGAAAGTCCCTGTTTAATCCGTGCCCCTTTTGATAAGCCACAAGAGTCACGGTCCAGAGGCAAGCACACAATCAAAATTTCTTTAGGAATTTTCTAGTTATTTTTAATCTTCCGTTTCTTCCGTGTCATTTTTCGGTCGACTACTCCTCCCAGAGTTTTTGCCGCACATACACAAAAAAGGTATCAAACCGACCGGCTCACCCATGACAAGTGTGCTATGACTTTTCTAAGGGTTTCGACATACGGTTTTCAAATTATTGGGCAAAAACACGTCAAAAAATCCCCCCAATGTAACCCTATGGAGAGTCTAGAGTGGGGAAGTCATCAAACAGAGTGTAGAGGGAGAGAAAGAATTGTCAAAAAATAAATTTGAAAACTGCGCTCCAGGCCGCAAATTTCACTCTACAGAAATAATTTATACATAGAAACGTAGGAAAATTTGTCCTCTCACTCACAATCCTCTGGTAAAGCTGTCAGAGTTATAGTTTGGGCGCAGGACGCACAGATGCTCAAACAAAATGCACCAACTGCCGCATCGGCTCCCATATTAAAAATGAAGGAAGATTTCTCAAAAAAAAAATTTAACAGTTTTTTAAAATCGCTCTAACAAAGCTATTTTTTCATTTTTCTTAAAAAAAAACATATGGAGATGTTCAGGAAGAACTCAGGACGCTCAAAGTAAAGTCGGATCAATGATAGGTATTATGGTTTTGCCGAAAATGCTTTCTGTTCGAGGCCAGAATTTCAAGTTTGTCCACCTCTGTCTGCTCACTTTGATGGAACTGTCTCCATCGTCAGTTAATTTTGTGTGCTTGCTTGCAAAAGCACACTAACTACTATTCACCGGGCTTATTTTGTGTGCTTGCTTGCAAAAGCACACTAACTACTATTCACCGGGCTTATTCTTCTTCCGTTTCTTCCGTGTCATTTTTCCGTCGACTACTCCTCCCAGAGTTTTGGTCGCACATACACAAAAAAGGTATCAAATCGACCGGCTCACCCATGACCAGTGTGCTATGACTTTTATAAGGGTTTCGACAAACGGTTTTCAAATTATTGGGAAAAAACACGTCAAAAAATCCCCCCAATGTAACCCTATGGAGGCTCTAGAGCGGTGATGTCATCAAACAGAGTGTAGAGGGAGAGAACGAATTGTCAAAAAATAAATTTGAAAACTGCGCTCCAGGCCGCAAATTTCACTCTACAGAAATAATTTATACATAGAAACGTAGGAAAATTTGTCCTCTCACTCACAATCCTCTGGTAAAGCTGTCAGAGTTATAGTTTTGGCGCAGGACGCACAGATGCTCAAACAAAATGCACCAACTGCCGCATCGGCTCCCATATTAAAAATGAAGGAAGATTTCTCAAAAAAAAAATGTAACCGTTTTTTAAAATCGCTCTAACAAAGCTATTTTTTCATTTTTCTTAAAAAAAAATATATGTAGATGTTCAGGAAGAACTCAGGACGCTCAAAGTGAAGTCGGATCAATCGGTTTGTATTATGGTTTTGCCGAAAATGCTTTCTGTTCGAGGCCAGAATTTCAAGTTTGTCCACCTCTGTCTGCGGAACTGTCTCCATCGTCAGTTAATTTCAGTTGATTGCTCTGCTCTGATTGGTCGACTCCACCTGGCCACGTGGTTGCTTAGCTACCAAAGCCCCCCCCCCCTCCTCCAACACAGATATTCTAACTGATAACTGTCAGTTTACTCTAAGTAAACAGACATGGCTTTCTTCATAAAACACGAGACCTTATAACTTGACCATACATTGTCCAATCTGCCTCAAACTTGTCATGCATGATGATGGTTCATCACTTTTCAGTTCTACATAACAATAATTCATAAATTCCTGCCCTTTTTATTAGCCACGCCCCCTTTTACTAACTAATGAACCGTTTGTCCTAGAAACTTGTATAAGATGTCCGATTACTCAGCATAGAGTCCCTGTTTAACTGGTGATTGATAACCCCGCCCCTTTTGATAAGACACGCCCATTTTACTAACTAGTGAACCGTTTGTCCTAGAGACTTGTATGAGGTGTGAGTGTACTCAGCAGAAAGTCCCTGTTTAATCCCTGCCCCTTTTGATAAGCCACGAGAGTCACGGTCCAGAGGCAAGCACACAATCAAAATTTCTTTAGGAATTTTCTAGTTCTTCTTCCGTTTCTTCCGTGTCATTTTTCCGTCGACTACTCCTCCCAGAGTTTTGGTCGCACATACACAAAAAAGGTATCAAATCGACCGGCTCACCCATGACCAGTGTGCTATGACTTTTATAAGGGTTTCGACAAACGGTTTTCAAATTATTGGGAAAAAACACGTCAAAAAATCCCCCCAATGTAACCCTATGGAGGCTCTAGAGCGGTGATGTCATCAAACAGAGTGTAGAGGGAGAGAACGAATTGTCAAAAAATAAATTTGAAAACTGCGCTCCAGGCCGCAAATTTCACTCTACAGAAATAATTTATACATAGAAACGTAGGAAAATTTGTCCTCTCACTCACAATCCTCTGGTAAAGCTGTCAGAGTTATAGTTTTGGCGCAGGACGCACAGATGCTCAAACAAAATGCACCAACTGCCTCATTGGCTCCCATATTAAAAATGCAGGAAGATTTCTCAAAAAAAAAAATTTAACCGTTTTTTTAAATCGCTCTGACAAAGCTATTTTTTCACTTTTCTTAAAAAAAAACATATGTAGATGTTCAGGAAGAACTCAGGACGCTCAAAGTGAAGTCGGATCAATGATAGGTATTATGGTTTTGCCAAAAATGCTTTCTGTTCGAGGCCAGAATTTTCAGTTTGTCCACCTCTGTCTGTGGAACTGTCTCCATCGTCAGTTAATTTCAGTTGATTGCTCTGCTCTTATTGGTCGACTCCACCTGGCCACGTGGTTGCTTAGCTACCAAAGCCTCCCCCCTCCCCCCTCCCTCCTCCAACACAGACATTCTAACTGATAACTGTCAGTTTGCTCTAAGTGAACAGACTTCATAAAACATGAGACCTAATAACTTGACCATACATTGTCCAATCTTCCTCAAACTTGTCAAGCATGATGATGGTTCATCACTGACCACTTATACATAACAATATTTCATAAATTCCCGCCCTTTTTGATTAGCCACGCCCCCTTTCATAACCAATGAACCGTTTGTCCTAGAAACTTGTATAAAGTGTCAGATTACTCGGCATAGAGTCCCTTTTTAACTGGTGATTGATTACCCCGCCCCTTTTTATTAGCCACGCCCCCTTTTACTAACCAGTGAACCGTTTGTCCTAGAGACTTGTACGAGGTGTCTGTGCACTCAGCAGAAAGTCCCTGTTTAATCCCTGCCCCTTTTGATAAGCCACGAGAGTCACGGTCCAGAGGCAAGCACACAATCAAAATTTCTTTAGAAATTTTCTAGTTTCAGTTGATTGCTCTGCTCTGATTGGTCGACTCCACCTGGCCACGTGGTTGCTTAGCTACCAAAGCCCCCCCCTCCTCCAACACAGACATTCTAACTGATAACTGTCAGTTTACTCTAAGTAAACAGACTTCATAAAACATGAGACCTTATAACTTGACCATACATTGTCCAATCTGCCTCAGACTTGTCATGCATGATGATGGTTCATCACTTTTCAGTTCTACATAACAATAATTCATAAATTCCCGCCCTTTTTATTAGCCACGCCCCCTTTTACTAACTAATGAACCGTTTCTCCTAGAAACTTGTATAAGATGTCAGATTACTCAGCATAGAGTCCCTGTTTAACTGGTGATTGATAACCCCGCCCCTTTTGATAAGCCACGCCCATTTTACTAACTAGTGAACCGTTTGTCCTAGAGACTTGTACGAGGTGTCAGTGCACTCAGCAGAAAGTCCCTGTTTAATCCGTGCCCCTTTTGATAAGCCACGAGAGTCACGGTCCAGAGGCAAGCACACAATCAAAATTTCTTTAGGAATTTTCTAGTTATTCTTCCGTTTCTTCCGTGTTGTTTTTCCGTCGACTACTCCTCCCAGAGTTTTGGTCGCACATACACAAAAAAGGTATCAAACCGACCGGCTCGCCCATGACCAGTGTGCTATGACTTTTCTAAGGGTTTCGACAAACGGTTTTCAAATTATTGGGCAAAAACACGTCAAAAAATCCCCCCAATGTAACCCTATGGAGAGTCTAGAGTGGTGATGTAATCAAACAGTGTAGAGGGAGAGAACGAATTGTCAAAAAATAAATTTGAAAACTGCGCTCCAGGCCGCAAATTTCACTCTACAGAAATAATTTATACATAGAAACGTAGGAAAATTTGTCCTCTCACTCACAATCCTCTGGTAAAGCTTTCAGAGTTATAGTTTGGGCGCAGGACGCACAGATGCACAAACAAAACACATCAACTGCCTCATTGGCTCCCATATTAAAAATGCAGGAAGATTTCTCCCCAAAATTTTTTTTACAGTTTTTTAAAATCGCTCTAACGAAGCTATTTTTTCATCTTTCTTTAAAAAAAATATATGTAGACGTTCAGGAAGAACTCAGGACGCTCAAAGTGAAGTCGGATCAATGATAGGTATTATGGTTTTGCCAAAAATGCTTTCTGTTCGAGGCCAGAATTTTCAGTTTGTCGACCTCTGTCTGCTCACTGTGATGGAACTGTCAGTTAATTTCAGTTGATTGCTCTGCTCTTATTGGTCGACTCCACCTGGCCACCTGGTTGCTTAGCTACCAAAGCCTCCCCCCTCCCTCCTCCCCTCCTCCAACACAGACATTTTAACTGATAACTGTCAGTTTACTCTAAGTGAACAGACCTAATAACTTGACCATACATTGTCCAATCTTTCTCAAACTTGCCAAGCATGATGATGGTTCATCACTGACCACTTATACATAATAATGTTTCATAAATTCCCGCCCTTTTTGATTAGCCACGCCCCCTTTCATAACTAATGAACCGTTTGTCCTAGAAACTTATACAAGGTGTCAGATTACTCGGCATGAAGTCCCTGTTAGCTGGTGATTGATAACCCCGCCCCTTTTGATTAGCCACGCCCCCTTTCATAACTAATGAACCGTTTGTCCTAGAGACTTGTATGAGATGTCTGTGAACTTAGGACAGAGTCCCTGTTTAACTGCTGATTCAAGCCACGCCCCCTTTGAGTGACCACGCCCCCTTTTACTAACTTGTGAACCGTTTGTCCTACAGACTTGTATGAGGTATCTGTGAACTCAGGACAGAGTCACTGTTTGACTGTTGATTTGAGCCACGAGAATGATGGTCCAGAGGCAAGCACACAATCAAAATTTCTTTAGAAATTTTCTAGTTTTGTGTGCTTGCTTGCAAAAGCACACTAACTACTATTCACCGGGACTATTTTTATTTTGTGTGCTTGCTTGCAAAAGCACACTAACTACTATTCACCGGGTCTATTTCTTATTTTTATTCTTCCGTTTCTTCCGTGTTTTTTTCGGTCGACTACTCCTCCCAGAGTTTTGGCCGCACATACACAAAAAAGGTATCAAATCGACCGGCTCGCCCATGACAGGTGTGCTATGACTTTTCTAAGGGTTTCGACAAACGGTTTTCAAATTATTGGGCAAAAACACGTCAAAAAATCCCCCCAATGTAACCCTATGGAGAGTCTAGAGTGGTGATTCCATCAAACAGAGTGTAGAGGGAGAGAAAGAATTGTCAAAAAATAAATTTGAAAACTGCGCTCCAGGCCGCAAATTTCACTCTACAGAAATAATTTATACATAGAAACGTAGGAAAATTTGTCCTCTCACTCACAATCCTCTGGTAAAGCTGTCAGAGTTATAGTTTGGGCGCAGGACGCACAGATGCTCAAACAAAATGCACCAACTGCCGCATCGGCTCCCATATTAAAAATGAAGGAAGATTTCTCAAAAAAAAAATTTAACAGTTTTTTAAAATCGCTCTAACAAAGCTATTTTTTCATTTTTCTTAAAAAGAAACATATGTAGATGTTCAGGAAGAACTCAGGACGCTCAAAGTGAAGTCGGATCAATGATAGGTATTATGGTTTTGCCGAAAATGCTTTCTGTTCGAGGCCAGAATTTCAAGTTTGTCGACCTCTGTCTGCTCACTTTGATGGAACTGTCTCCATCGTCAGTTAATTTCAGTTGATTGCTCTGCTCTGATTGGTCGACTCCACCTGGCCACCTGGTTGCTTAGCTACCAAAGCCCCCCCCCCCTCCTCCAACACAGACATTCTAACTGATAACTGTCAGTTTACGCTAAGTAAACAGACATGGCTTTCTTCATAAAACACGAGACCTTATAACTTGACCATACATTGTCCAATCTGCCTCAAACTTGTCATGCATGATGATGGTTCATCACTTTTCAGTTCTACATAACAATAATTCATAAATTCCCGCCCTTTTTATTAGCCACGCCCCCTTTTACTAACTAATGAACCGTTTGTCCTAGAAACTTGTATAAGATGTCAGATTACTCAGCATAGAGTCCGTTTAACTGGTGATTGATAACCCCGCCCCTTTTGATAAGCCACGCCCATTTTACTAACTAGTGAACCGTTTGTCCTAGAGACTTGTATGAGGTGTGAGTGTACTCAGCAGAAAGTCCCTGTTTAATCCGTGCCCCTTTTGATAAGCCACGAGAGTCACGGTCCAGAGGCAAGCACACAATCAAAATTTCTTTAGGAATTTTCTAGTTATTTTTAATCTTCCGTTTCTTCCGTGTCATTTTTCGGTCGACTACTCCTCCCAGAGTTTTGGCCGCACATACACAAAAAAGGTATCAAATCGACCGGCTCGCCCATGACAAGTGTGCTATGACTTTTCTAAGGGTTTCGACATACGGTTTTCAAATTATTGGGCAAAAACACGTCAAAAAATCCCCCCAATGTAACCCTATGGAGAGTCTAGAGTGGGGAAGTCATCAAACAGAGTGTAGAGGGAGAGAAAGAATTGTCAAAAAATAAATTTGAAAACTGCGCTCCAGGCCGCAAATTTCACTCTACAGAAATAATTTATACATAGAAACGTAGGAAAATTTGTCCTCTCACTCACAATCCTCTGGTAAAGCTGTCAGAGTTATAGTTTGGGCGCAGGACGCACAGATGCTCAAACAAAATGCACCAACTGCCGCATCGGCTCCCATATTAAAAATGAAGGAAGATTTCTCAAAAAAAAAATTTAACAGTTTTTTAAAATCGCTCTAACAAAGCTATTTTTTCATTTTTCTTAAAAAAAAACATATGGAGACGTTCAGGAAGAACTCAGGACGCTCAAAGTGAAGTCGGATCAATGATAGGTATTATGGTTTTGCCGAAAATGCTTTCTGTTCGAGGCCAGAATTTTCAGTTTGTCGACCTCTGTCTGCTCACTGTGAAGGAACTGTCAGTTAATTTCAGTTGATTGCTCTGCTCTTATTGGTCGACTCCACCTGGCCACGTGGTTGCTTAGCTACAAAAGCCTCCCCCCTCCCTCCTCCAACACAGACATTCTAACTGATAACTGTCAGTTTACTCTAAGTGAACAGACTTCATAAAACATGAGACCTTATAACTTGACCATACATTGTCCAATCTTCCTCAAACTTGCCAAGCATGATGATGGTTCATCACTTTTCAGTTCTACATAACAATAATTCATAAATTCCCGCCCTTTTTATTAGCCACGCCCCCTTTTACTAACTAATGAACCGTTTGTCCTAGAAACTTGTATAAGATGTCCGATTACTCAGCATAGAGTCCGTTTAACTGGTGATTGATAACCCCGCCCCTTTTGATAAGCCGCGCCCATTTTACTAACTAGTGAACCGTTTGTCCTAGAGACTTGTACGAGGTGTGAGTGTACTCAGCAGAAAGTCCCTGTTTAATCCGTGCCCCTTTTGATAAGCCACGAGAGTCACGGTCCAGAGGCAAGCACACAATCAAAATTTCTTTAGGAATTTTCTAGTTATTCTTCCGTTTCTTCCGTGTTGTTTTTCGGTCGACTACTCCTCCCAGAGTTTTGGCCCCACATACACAAAAAAGGTATCAAACCGACCGGCTCGCCCATGACAAGTGTGCTATGACTTTTCTAAGGGTTTCGACAAACGGTTTTCAAATTATTGGGCATAAACACGTCAAAAAATCCCCCCAATGTAACCCTATGGAGAGTCCAGAGTGGTGATGTCACCAAACAGAGTGTAGAGGGAGAGAAAGAATTGTCAAAAAATAAATTTGAAAACTGCGCTCCAGGCCGCAAATTTCACTCTACAGAAATAATTTATACATAGAAACGTAGGAAAATTTGTCCTCTCACTCACAATCCTCTGGTAAAGCTGTCAGAGTTATAGTTTGGGCGTGAGATGCAGAGATGCACCACCAAAACCCAAAAACAGCCTCATTGGCTCCCATATTAAAAACGCAGGATGATATCTCAAAAAAGGAGATGTAAGAGTTTTTTGAATTCGCTCTAACAAAGCTATTTTTTCATTTTTCTTAAAAAAAAAAATATGTAGACGTTGAGGAAGAACTCAGGACGCTCAAAGTGAATACGGATCAATGATAGGTATTATGGTTTTGCCAAAAATGCTTTCTGTTCGAGGCCAGAATTTTCAGTTTGTCCACCTCTGTCTGTGGAACTTTCTCCAACAGCAGTTAATTTCAGTTGATTGCTCTGCTCTTATTGGTCGACTCCACCTGGCCACGTGGTTGCTTAGCTACCAAAGCCCCCCCCCCCCCCCCCTCCCTCCTCCAACACAGACATTCTAACTGATAACTGTCAGTTTACTCTAAGTAAACAGACTTCATAAAACATGAGACCTTATAACTTGACCATACATTGTCCAATCTTCCTCAAACTTGCCAAGCATAATGATGGTTCATCACTGACCACTTATACATAACAATGTTTCATAAATTCCCGCCCTTTTTGATTAGCCACGCCCCCTTTCATAACTAATGAACCGTTTCTCCTAGATACTTGTATGAGGTGTCTGTGAACTCAGGACAGAGTTCCTGTTTAACTGCTGATTCAAGCCACGCCCCCTTTGAGTGACCACGCCCCCTTTTACTAACTTGTGAACCGTTTGTCCTACAGACTTGTATGAGGTGTCTGTGAACTCAGGACAGAGTCCCAGTTTGACTGTTGATTTGAGCCACGAGAATGATGATCCAGAGGCAAGCACACAATCAAAATTTCTTTAGAAATTTTCTAGTTTTGTGTGCTTGCAAAAGCACACTAACTACTCTTCACCGGGCTTATTTTTATTCTTCCGTTTCTTCCGTGGTGTTTTTTCGGTCGACTACTCCTCCCAGAGTTTTGGCCGCACATACACAAAAAAGGTATCAAATCGACCGGCTCGCCCATGACAAGTGTGCTATGACTTTTATAAGGATTTGGACAAACGGTTTTCAAATTATTGGGCAAAAACACGTCAAAAAATCCCCCCAATGTAACCCTATGGAGAGTCTAGAGCGGTGATGTCATCAAACAGAGTGTAGAGGGAGAGAACGAATTGTCAAAAAATAAATTTGAAAACTGCGCTCCAGGCTGCAAATTTCACTCTACAGAAATGATTTATACATAGAAACGTAGGAAAATTTGTCCTCTCACTCACAATCCTCTGGTAAAGCTGTCAGAGTTATAGTTTTGTCGCAGGACGCACAGATGCACAAACAAAACACCTCAGCTGCCTCATTGGCTCCCATATTAAAAATGCAGGAAGATTTCTCCCCAAAATTTTTTTTACAGTTTTTTAAAATCGCTCTAACAAAGCTATTTTTTCATCTTTCTTAAAAGAAAATATATGTAGACGTTCAGGAAGAACTCAGGACGCTCAAAGTGAAGTCGGATCAATGATAGGTATTATGGTTTTGCCAAAAATGCTTTCTGTTCGAGGCCAGAATTTTCAGTTTGTCGACCTCTGTCTGCTCACTGTGACGGAATTGTCAGTTAATTTCAGTTTGATTGCTCTGCTCTTATTGGTCGACTCCACCTGGCCACCTGGTTGCTTAGCTACAAAAGCCTCCCCCCTCCCTCCTCCAACACAGACATTTTAACTGATAACTGTCAGTTTACTCTAAGTGAACAGACCTAATAACTTGACCATACATTGTCCAATCTTCCTCAAACTTGCCAAGCATGATGATGGTTCATCACTGACCACTTATACATAATAATGTTTCATAAATTCCCGCCCTTTTTGATTAGCCACGCCCCCTTTCATAACTAATGAACCGTTTGTCCTAGAAACTTGTATAAGGTGTCTGATTACTCGGCATGAAGTCCCTGTTTAACTGGTGATTGATAACCCCGCCCCTTTTGATTAGCCACGCCCCCTTTCATAACTTATGAACCGTTTGTCCTAGAGACTTGTATGAGGTGACTGTGAACTCAGGACAGAGTCCCTGTTTAACTGCTGATTCAAGCCACGCCCCCTTTGAGTGACCACGCCCCCTTTTACTAACATGTGAACCGTTTGTCCTACAGACTTGTATGAGGTGTCTGTGAACTCAGGAGAGAGTCCCTGTTTGACTGTTGATTTGAGCCACGAGAATGATGGTCCAGAGGCAAGCACACAATCAAAATTTCTTTAGAAATTTTCTAGTTTTGTGTGCTTGCTTGCAAAAGCACACTAACTACTATTCACCGGGACTATTTTTATTATTATTATTATTTTTAATCTTCCGTTTCTTCCGTGTCATTTTTCGGTCGACTACTCCTCCCAGAGTTTTGGCCGCACATACACAAAAAAGGTATCAAATCGACCGGCTCGCCCATGACAAGTGTGCTATGACTTTTATAAGAGTTTCGACAAACGGTTTTCAAATTATTGGGCAAAAACACGTCAAAAAATCCCCCCAATGTAACCCTATGGAGAGGCTAGAGTGGTGATGTCATCAAACAGAGTGTAGAGGGAGAGAACGAATTGTCAAAAAATAAATTTGAAAACTGCGCTCCAGGCCGCAAATTCCACTCTACAGAAATAATTTACACGTAGAAACGTAGGAAAATTTGTCTTCTCACTCACAATCCTCTGGTAAAGCTGTCAGAGTTATAGTTTGGGCGGAGGACACAGAGAAGTGCCACCAAAACGGACCAACTGCCCCATTGTGTCCCATATTAAAATCACACGAGGATTTTTGAAAAAATCAGATGTAAGTGTTTTTTAAAATCGCTCTAACAAAGCTATTTTTTCATTTTTCTTAAAAAAAAATACATGTAGACGTTGAGGAAGAACTCAGGACGCTCAAAGTGAAGTCAGATCAATGATAGGTATTATGGTTTTGCCAAAAATGCTTTCTGTTCGAGGCCAGAATTTTCAGTTTGTCCACCTCTGTCTGCCCCGGTGGCGGAACTGTCAGTTAATTTCAGTTGATTGCTCTGCTCTTATTGGTCGACTCCACCGGGCACCTGGTTGCTTAGCTACCAAAGCCCCCCCCCCCCCTCCTCCTCCAACACAGACATTCTAACTGGTAACTGTCAGTTTACTCTAAGTGAACAAACATGGTGTTTTCTTCATAAAACATGAGACCTTATAACTTGACCATACATTGTCCAATCTGCCTCAAACTTGTCATGCATGATGATGGTTCATCACTTATCAGTTCTACGTAACAATAATTAATAAATTCCCGCCCTTTTTGATTAGCCACGCCCCCTTTTACTAACTAGTGAACCGTTTGTCCTAGAGACTTGTATGAGGTGTGAGTGTACTCAGCAGAAAGTCCCTGTTTAATCCGTGCCCCTTTTGATAAGCCACGAGAGTCACGGTCCAGAGGCAAGCACACAATCAAAATTTCTTTCGAAATTTTCTAGTTATTCTTCCGTTTCTTCCGTGTTGTTTTTCCGTCGACTACTCCTCCCAGAGTTTTGGTCGCACATACACAAAAAAGGTATCAAATCGACCGGCTCACCCATGACCAGTGTGCTATGACTTTTATAAGGGTTTCGACAAACGGTTTTCAAATTATTGGGCAAAAACACGTCAAAAAATCCCCCCAATGTAATCCTATGGAGAGTCTAGAGCGGTGATGTCATCAAACAGAGTGTAGAGGGAGAGAACGAATTGTCAAAAAATTAATTTGTAAACTGCGCTCCAGGCCGCAAATTTCACTCTACAGAAATAATTTATACATAGAAACGTAGGAAAATTTGTCCTCTCACTCACAATCCTCTGGTAAAGCTGTAAGAGTTATAGTTTTGGCGCAGGACGCAGAGATGCACTAACAAAACGCACCAACTGCCTCATTGGCTCCCATATTAAAAATGCAGGGAGATTTTGGAAAAAATTAGATGGAAGAGTTTTTTTAAATTGCTCTAACAAAGCTATTTTTTCATTTTTCTTAAAAAAAAAATATATGTAGACGTTGAGGAAGAACTCAGGACGCTCAAAGTGAAGTCGGATCAATGATAGGTATTATGGTTTTGCCAAAAATGCTTTCTGTTCGAGGCCAGAATTTTCAGTTTGTCCACCTCTGTCTGCGGAACTGTCTCCAACAGCAGTTAATTTCAGTTGATTGCTCTGCTCTTATTGGTCGACTCCACCTGGCCACGTGGTTGCTTAGCTACCAAAGCCTCCCCCCTCCCCCCTCCCTCCTCCAACACAGACATTCTAACTGATAACTGTCAGTTTACTCTAAGTGAACAGACTTCATAAAACATGAGACCTTATAACTTGACCATACATTGTCCAATCTTCCTCAAACTTGCCAAGCATGATGATGGTTCATCACTGACCACTTATACATAACAATGTTTCATAAATTCCCGCCCTTTTTGATTAGCCACGCCCCCTTTCATAAATAATGAACCGTTTGTCCTACAGACTTGTATGAGGTGTCTGTGAACTCAGGACAGAGTCCCAGTTTGACTGTTGATTTGAGCCACGAGAATGATGGTCCAGAGGCAAGCACACAATCAAAATTTCTTTAGAAATTTTCTAGTTTTATTCTGTTGTAGTGATCTCAGTCCTTCATTCCTCTGCTCTCAGTGTCATCAATGACATCTTCCCCAAAGCATCGTCTTTGGTGCAGCTCCAGACTTTATACTTGATGACAGCACATATTCAAGTTTAATCACTCTAGTTTTTGGATTTGGGAGAGTTGCTTGTTTTTTGGTTTATATTTAGACCTTTTTAGACAATATAAATTAACCCTCTGGAGTCCATCTATTTATTGAAAATATACGTTTTATTCACATTAATAACTTTATTTATATATGATATGTAGACAAGCTGAGAAAGCCAGTTGAAAGTTCAATCATAGGAGCTTTCACATTGTGCCATTTCTAGACCATTTTTAAAATGTGAATTTTCTTTCCACAATGAAAATTACTATTTTTAATTAGCAAGCAAATAGACTGTTTTGTAGTTTTATTATATATTACTTTTTCTGCTGTTTGTGTGTGTATAAATGGTTAAAAAAAATGGTACATTTCCATAGACACTTGTGTCTTTTGTTTGTATTTTGGGTTCCTGGCAGCTTTATACTTTGCCAATTAAAATAAAATGAAAAATCTGACTGATAGCCAAGTTTGTGTCGAGAAAAAAGAGCCATGCATGTGATGTAAGGACAGAATGAAAGATGCTAAACAGAGACAGAAATTAATGCATAGCAAGTTGACAAATTTGAACCAAAATCTCCTGGACTTCAGAGGTTTAACATATTTACATTTTGAAGAGGGCGTCGTTCCCTTAAAATGGGACAGAAATAACGAGAAAGAGGTTCTGTTTGTTTTAATCTTAGCCTCCTATAAGATCACTCCTGCTCCTGTACTTCTCTCACTCTGGCCTGAAATTGCGCATCCCCACATTGCGCGTGCATGTGGGGATAAACATCGAGATCATCCCTTAAAGTTGTTACTGACCTCTAGTGAAGAGTCATGCAGTGAAATCACAATAGATGTAGATGGGGACCCATGACACTCTGTAAATGACCTCCCTCTCGGTTTGGGAACACCTCCTTGCACCCCCCTCCTCTCTCCACCCCTCTTGGTGTTATCCCACCGCTCCACCGGTGCGCTCAAAAGCCAGAGCGCAGCCGGAGCAGAGTGGAGGCTACAGAACTAGATAAAGATACAGGGCAGGAAAATCTCTTTGCAGTGACATGTGGATGCAATAAAAGCAGTTTGCAAGCGCAGCTTCAGTGTCCGAACAGCAGTAAAAGTAGAGGAGAGCAGCGGAAGAAACACGGAGCGCCTGTCCGTCCCCCCGCCTCGGCACCGCAGGGAGGACACACGCAGAGGAGGAAAGATTCCCCTAAACACAGTGAGGGCGTCGGATGAGGAGAAGAGGAGAGCGGAGGGCATTGGATAGGCAACAAAAGGAAGTAAGTAGGCCTACACACATCAGTTCAGGCGATATTTATCAAAATGCTGTTTGGGATGCCTCAAACTTTGTATTTTTTATTGGGGACTCAAGGGAAAATCAATTAAAATTGTGTTAGTTTATTCATTTTAAGAATGGCTGTTATCTGTTTTTACAAGTGTACTCTGGTACAGGTTGTGAACAATCCTCAAAATTCAAACTGGCTTCAATGTTAACCCTCTGGAGTCCATCTATTTATTGAAAATACACATGTTTATTTACAGTAATAACTTTATTTATATATCATATGTAGACAAGCTGAGAAAACTAGTTAAAAGTGCAATCATAGGAGCTTTCACAGTGTGCCATTTATGTTTCTAGACCATTTTTAAATTGTGAATTTTCTTTCTACAATGAAAACTATTACTATTTTTAATTTACATGCAAATAGATTGTTTTGTAGTTTTATAATTGTTTTAAAATAATAATAATATAATATTTTTCTTCTGTTCCATAGACACTTGTGTCTTTTGTTTGTGTTTCGGTTCCTTGCAGCTTTATACTTTGTTAATTAAAATAAAATGACAAATCTGACTGATAGCCAAGTTTGTGTTGAGAAAAAGGAGCCATGCATGTGATGTAAGGACAGACTGAAAGATGCTAAACAGAGACAGAAATTAATGCATAGGAAGTTCGAATTTTTGAACAAAAATCTCCTGGACTTCAGAGGTTTAAAAATGTTTCCATGACAATCTAAGATTACTTCTCCACCTACTCCATAGTGAGAGATAGAGTGTGTGTATGTGTGTGTGTGTGTGTGTGTGTGTGTGTGCAGTGGTGGAAGCAGTACTCAGATCTTTTACTTGAGTAGAGTGCATCACAATATAGTTAAAGTCCATTTTAAAACTATACATTTTATATTACTGGATTATAATCATTAATGCATGAATCATCTTAATGTTACAGCTGGTGTAAAGGTACAGCTAATTTCAACAATATTATATACTGCCGGGCGCCTTCTGTATTAATACATCATCATTTACGGGTTGGGTTATATTTTATATTAATATTCTGAAGAAACTAACGTTTCCAATTAAATCTGATGGTGTAAAGTACAGTAGAGTGGATTTAAATTAAATTACTGAAAAAGTACCTAAAATGTGTACTTTAGTGCCATAATTGAGTAAATGTACTTAGTTTCCACCACAGTTCAACTAAAATATTTCAACTTGTTGGACAACAGAAATTGTCAAAAACACCAAGTATCTAGAGTTTCAGTTGTTACACTCACTCATTGGTATGGACAATATTCCCTATCCTGATATACTGTAGGTCATTTCATATCACAATATAGCACGTTTTCCGCGAATACAATAATGTAAATGTAATGTAATGCATTACATTAAGATAGACACTTTAATATAATTTTGGCGACATATAATCATCATATCACCCAGCCCTATTCTGATATAATTTTACAAATATTTCTGAAGCTACGCATCCAGAACCACTTAAACTCGGTTAGTTGACCCATGAGATGTGTGATGTAAAAAAAAAAAAAAAGACACTGAGTGAACAGAAAAAGAGGTGCAGTGCTTCTAAGGTGACCCTGATGAAAGATTATTTCATTTAGGTCACCAGCATAATGTACTGTATATGTTTTGGTCAAACCTTTATTTAATCAACTTGAGTGCTTTTTCAGTCTCATCCTAATAGAATTTTGAACATTTGGTATAAACACTGGATCTTTTTCAAAGAAAAGGGTTTACTGTAAATCAATATTTGTAGTGACTCATAGTTTGTGGAAACCGTAAATGCAGCAAGGAGAATATTTTGCAAACTACAATACAAATGTTTATTTGAGCTCATTATTATTAAGTTTATTTTACTTTAAGTGATTTGATTGTTGATAAAGTGATGTCACCTCTGCCAAATGTAGCATCACTTTTCATTAATTTTATCTATTATGTCAAAGTTTCACTCCTCCTCTCCTCTGGCTGAGTGATCCTGCACACACTCCACCTCCTGCCCCTTCCTGCCATATTCTGCCTTCCTCTCTGCTGCTCTTTTCTTCTTCCTCTCACACACACATACACACACACTGGGCAGAGGGGGGACACCCAGGGATGTCCCAGCCCACAACCTAGAATCCGATTGGCCATCCCTCATGCCCCTCCCAGACTAAAACATAAAGGGGCGTTGGTATTTTCTTGTTCATTATTGAATGAAAAACAAGCATCTCCATTATGCCCCCTAGGGTTGTCACCATACTACAATTTTCAACTCGATACCGATACCGAAAATATTTGATACTCGATACCATTTGCGATACCACCAGGATAAAAACAAAGACCCCAAAATTTAACAGAAATGTTTTTATTAACAAGAAAAATGCAACATGTAAAAATTAACAGAATCACAGGTTAAATATTTATAATAAAAAACAGTTGTGCAAAAAGAAACTGCAACTATGATAAAAAGCTTCAGGTCTGAGGTAGTGCAAAAAATAAATAAATGCAATAAACAATAACAATTAGAACGATATTTTGAGGTTGTATGCTGTGCACAATATTAGGCAAGCTTGATAAGTCGACTTTTCTCTGCTTCATTCTGGGACTTAAAGAGAGAAAATAACCCTTTTCAGTCACCAACATATAACATTTATATAAACTTTTTAACTCTATGCTTATGTATACTGACACTGTGTCAATAAACGTAATATGGGCATACTACGTGCCTGACTTTATTTATTTACGTTGTTTATAATCATTAACATGATGTCAGCCTTTAATTGCTAGATGCGGCTAATGGCTAACAATAACACGGCCAACATTAATGCGGGGGGGGGGGTATCGATACTTTTGAAAATGAGTATTGTAAACTATATTTTTTTGAGTATCGATATTTTTGACAACCCTAATGCCCCCTTTCCACTACATGCTCATTTGAAAACTAAAAACTGACATTAGCTGTAGTTGTGTGAGCCAGTCTTAAGGCTGAAGATAAAGGCCTGCAGGCCACTGATTGGTCAGAGATAGTAGTCAATAGTCTGACATAGGACATCCTGCACAAATCCGCCAATTTTAAAAAGCCAAGCTGTCATCTATAGCTAACAGGGTTTTTTAATCACTTGACCCAGATTTTTGAAGGCTGCAAAACTCTGCTACACACTACACATGCACCATACAACTGACAACATTGTTGCCAATGTTTTAGATCAGGGATTCCCAAAGGGTGGTGCGTGGACCCCTGGGGGTGCTCGAGCTGCCGCTAGGGGGAGCCAGGATTAAAAATGTAATGGCGGTCTGATAATTACACAATCACATTTTTTTCCCCCACACAATAAAGACATGTAAATAAACATTTCTTTGTAAAATGTAAAATCAAAAATTTTTGGTCAATTTCAAAATGCACTTCATCTTAAAATGAAGCATAGAAGTTATCTTCTTCCATTTTTTCAACCTGTGTTATGATGACGGGTTGTTTAGCTCCACACTCATTTAAACTTGCTGCAAGTTTTGTTCAAAGCAGCTCAAAATATTATAACATTTCCCAACTTATGTGGTTTCTGCCTCTGATCCTGAGCCTGTCATCATCATCTTTGCTCTTAAAAGTGGAAGCTTGTGCATAACTTTGTTGCACTATATTGAAACTGTGTTCAGATTAATTCAAATGTGAGAGCTCATTGTTGTGATCATGATTATTTAATTATATGTGTGTTCTCATTTGAGCATGATTAAACATGCCGCCTTTAATATGGCGATAAAAAAAAGTTTATTGCATTTTGGGTTTTTTTGAAGGTGTGGGGGATTGGGGGTGCGTCAACCCGGTTGCGACATAGAAGGGGGTGCTCGGTTAAAAAATGTTGGGAACCGCTGTTTTAGATGATATAATGGCAGTTTCACTCAGTGTCTCAATGGCGACCAGCTAAGAATTTCACCAAGTGGGGATACTATTCGCAGTGGAAAAAGGAATAGAGGGAAGGATCTGGTCCCAAATCAAGTCATGCAGTGGAAATAGAGCTTCAGTAATGGTTGTCTATGGGTAAAGTAATGTTATCAGCTCTTTTATGGCCCTCTTTCTCTTTCTTCTTGCTTTCAGCGTACTTTCAATTATAAAAGCACACATACACATACAAAGTGTTTCAGCATGAACAGGGGAGAGTGCCTGAGGACTAAATGCTAGTTCTTGATTCATGCTTTTACCACTGTAAGGATTTAAAGGCCATTTCAAGGCGTGGGTGTTGATTTATTTATAAGGACTTCTAAAATTAACAGCTAGAAGTGTTTGACTGGAGCATGAGAGCAGAGAGGGGAAACTATGTGGGCGAAAAATCTCAATGCAATTTCCTTATGTCCCCTGACAGTGGCAGCTCCAGACTTATTGGACCCTAAATCCGCAACACACAACACCAAGCCCCGCCTCTCCTTCTCCACAAAGCCAATCACACTGACTCCCCGGGAGGAGAGTGAGGTGAGAGAAAAAGAGAGAAGTCAAGATTTTAAAAGTATTTTTTGATTACATTTTTCACAACATGCTTCTTCCACAGTGGGGAGAAAGGTCTTTTTTATTTAAGGTTTATCATGAGATTTGATTGATCCGTTCTATGTGTTGTAGGTGGTTGCCACAGTGATGAAATGGAAGACAGTGTCTGCCATCTTTCTTTTGGTGGTTCTGTACCTGGTCATGGGAGCAGCAGTCTTCAGAGCCCTGGAGCAGCCTCATGAGAGGTAGGCGGGTTAAATATACGTCTACCTGTCATGTGCCTGAAAACACAGGAGGGCTAAACAATTAATGAATGAACACTCATGAAATATTTATGAGAACTGCAGTGTGAATAAGTGCAATATCCAAATCACAGGAGCAACAATATTTGTTAAAGCAAAATAATATGTCAAAATCCTGTTCTGAATTAATTATTGTGATTCTGCAGGGATGGTCCGGCCTACAAGTCTACAGACTTTTTTTGTAGAGGTTTTGTACAGATCCTCACAAAAAATCGTAATTTAATATATTTTCAATGCAATTTCAGTCAAAATAAAATACTGACCATGTAGTCTGTTGTTTTAGACTTTTTAAAATGTAAATGAAGTTGAAATGGTAATTTTCCACAAAATGAGAGAGTGCTCTGGTCATGTTTGTCTATATATTATAAGGAAAAATAGTAGTCTCATGGGTCTTATTACAGTCTCCGCCACTACTGATTATAGAATACTACTATTGCACAGTGCACTGTGTTGGGTCAAGTTTTTTTCAAGAAGGCAGTGGTTAATTTGTTGCAACTTGTAATACTTCATTTGAGTGGATGTAAGTCTGTATAACATGTGGAGTCCCCCAGGGATCATCAATTGAGCCTCTTTAATTTTAATCTCTATGCTTCGGCCCAAAAGTCCTGGAGCACTACAAATTTCTTGACTCCACAGACGTCATTCAGATTTATGTAGCATTTTTATCAAATTACTCTGGTGCTGAAGATTGGCCACATCAGTAATACAGCAAGTAAACAACTGGATAAAAAAAGACTTGCCTGAGACTAAGTAATCTACCATACCATCTGAACTCCACTAAGCACTGCTGTACATTAGTCCTGTTCTGAAATCTTTACACTGGCCTAATTTTGTACAGTCATACACTAGCTGCTGATTCTTTTTTATTTTGTTGATTTGTTTGGACAAAACCACAGTCATAAAAGCTAATAATGTTGGGGTTTTGAGACATATGGAGTCTATTATGAAATATGGAGACATGTTCCAGAATTTATCTAAGCTTCTTGTGCTTTCTCTCTTTACTCTCTCTAGTGCCCAGCGTTTTGCCATCCTGTCCCAGAAGCTGGAGTTTCTGTCCAGACACTCTTGTGTCAACCAGAGCCAGCTGGAGGAGCTGGTTAAGGTAAGACTTACCTCATATTAAAACATATTTAAGTTTTGTATGTAATGAACATCACAATGTATTGAAGACGATTTCAAACTACTGATTGAGATCATTAACATATTAAGAATATGTTTACTGAGGTAATAAATTATGTGAGAAGTAGAGTAATTTTCTCATGAACTTTTATACAATCACACTTTTTTGCATCCAGTGGAGTCGCCCCCTGCTGGCCATAAAAATAATGCTGGTTTAAGGCACTTTAAAAACATTAAATATTTACAACACATTTGTAATGCATCTGAGCCGCAGTGGTTTCAGCACCATGGACAGCTCCTACAGCTGAACAGGAGAAGAAGAATGAAATGTGTGAGTTTCTGTTTTTTGTTAGTCCAGTCGTGTTCCGTTTCTGAACCATTAAACCCTTCTGGGGCTCCTACGTTCCCTTTAATGTATTCTCCTTGACAGCTCGAGATTTCTGCCTCACCCACAGTCATCTCAAGTTTGATATTTTTCCATCTTTAATTCATTAGACAGACAAGCCACACAAACCTTTCTGACTGCACCACTACAACAAACACAAGGCTGCAAAGCACCTGCTTACATTTTTTTTTTTATAAATGGTAAAATGGTAAATGGAGTGCACTTATATAGTGCTTTTATCCAAAGCGCTTTACACTACAGACTACACCCATTCACACACACATTCATACTGGTGGCCGAGGCTACCAGGGCACACTGGTGCCACCTGCCACCATTGGGAATTCATTCACACACCGATGAACGCAGCATCAGGAGCCATTTGGGGTTCAGTATCTTGCCCAAGGATGCTTCGACACGTAGGCTGTCTGGGATCGAACCACCAATCTTCCGATCAATGTGCGATCGCTCTACCCACTGACCAATATTATTTACTGCAGAATGTGAATGTGCAATGGTAACTCTTGATAACTTTTCAACTTCAAAGAAAAAAAATAACAAAAATCTCTCTCTCTGTGTGTCTCTCTCCCATTCAGCAAGTCGTGTCTGCTATCCGTTCAGGAGTAAACCCTACAGGGACCCTGAACAACAACAGCAGCCTGTGGGACCTGAGCTCCGCCTTCTTCTTTGCTGGGACTGTTATTACAACCATTGGTAGGACACACACACACACACACACACACACACACACACACACTAAAACTTCCCCAGTTATTAGTTTTCTGAAATGTATGTGTCAGTGTTCAAAATTTGCATCCATTTGACAAATCTAAACATTGGATAAAGCCAGGTTGTTGACATATTATAGTCGAAGGGTTTTGCAGAGTGAATTTTGGACATCTCATTGAATCACTCCATAAATCTGAAAATAGTATCGCCATGAGACTTCCCTAGTGAATGACTTTCATTAAAACTATTATCTTTTGTATTACAAATGTTCAGAAATTTGATCTAAGGCGATGGAGTCTCTAGGTGAAATTATGCCGGAGTAGTAGATGTTTAAATATTTCCAATTATTGTTCTTTTTCGCTCATTTTTTTTTCGCCCATCCCATTCACTTCAATGCAAAATTTTGGGCAGAGAAGAGATGAGAAGTTTTGTTTTGAAACAAAATTTTGAACTGAGCCATGTTGGTTTTGAAAAAGCTGACTCTTCAGAATGAAACAGATTAAGTGTGGTAAAATAAAAACCTAGATTAGTATTTTATGTAAGAAGGATTGAAAATAACACAGAAACTGCTAAATTGACCAGTGAATGAAAAGCAATGTGACCAAATGTTCAAGGTGTTTTGTGAACTGTAGTATTTTTGTAGTGTCTCCCTCCTACATATGTATTACAGTATGAATTAAAATTATTGAAATGCCATTTCAAATGAGTGGATGTGTTATGTAGCATTACGTGTAAAATGTTATATATAATTCTGTTATGGTCTCCTGTGTAACTTGACTTACTGCTGTGGGAAGTGGAGGGGTCACTGCTTCCTGAATATAATCAAACTAGTGTTAATCAATCAATGTTAATCACCTTTGGGTTTTTTAGATGATGTCCCACACCTGCCACCACAGAGCCTCTAATCCTATTGGTGTGCTACCTTTATAAATATCCATGAAAATGGAAAGAGCAATAAACGTGTGACAGTGGGTTGGTGTGCACAATCTCTCCTCTTTTATTGATGCCTCTGGATGGCCTTGCACCTGTGTGTGATGTGCATATGATACTCTCCTACCATTATATTCAAACTAGTGCCGTCTCCATACATCACTGTGTGTTTATCACTCTCTTCTTGCTCTTCTGATCATTTGATCACATGTTTTAGCATTGCTTTATTTGGTAGTTTCACTTATTATGATGAGTGTTTTCATTGTTGTGGGAAGAGAAAAAAAATGGTGGTTTGTGTTCTCAGTCTTTTTTTCTGTCTGTCCTCTCTACAGGTTTTGGGAACAGCTCTCCCCACACAGAAGGTGGAAAGATCTTCTGCATCATCTATGCATTGCTAGGGATTCCTCTGTTCGGCTTCCTTTTGGCTGGTGTAGGAGATCAGCTCGGTACCATATTCGGCAAGGGCATAGCCAGAGTGGAGAAAATGTTTATGGTTAGTCTGGAGTGGTAAATGCTTGTGTGTGTGTGTGTGTGTGTGTGTGTGTGTGTGTAATACTATGTCTATATATAGTATATATACTCACTAAAACTATGTGGATAAGAAGCAGGTATTTTTATTGTTGTTGTTGTTGTTGTTGTTATTGAACATTATTTTTTCAGTTAGAGACAGTATTTCTAAAAAGAGGTGGTCAAGCCTAAAGTGAAGCTTTAGCACGAGCATGTTGTAATGGACCTGCAGAAATCCCAACAAGAGAAACAAAAAAAAGATTTTAAACTTGAGGTTGTGGCTGTAAATAATTTGCTGTCTATTCTTAAATGAAGCAAGCAGAAATTTAAATTTGAGAGCAATTTAGAATTATTTGCTCTGTCTGCTGCTCTCAGGGCACCCGAGGGACACAATAATGCATATTGTGATTAAAGCTGAGGACAGAGGACAAAAGTTCATTGTGTAAGTGTGTGTGTGTATTGCTCTGTGCCCAGCAGAGATTGCAGGGACTGCAGTATTATCCCTATTGAATACTGTGAATGCCTTTTCTTTTCTACTGCACCCAGGGGACCAATTTATAGAATATGCTATTACTGCTTACAGCCTCTGGCTGTTACTACTTGACTTTAACAACAGCTGTCAGTCAGTCCTCCACTTTGGTCCAGACTAAAATGTCTCAACGACATTTGATGGATTGCTAAGGAAGTTAGTTCAAACATTCTGGCTCCCCAGAGGATCTATCTTAGTAACCGACCAGAGCTTCATGTATGTTTTCTATGTAGTGATCACAAACAGAACAACAGGTACCTGTCACATCTTATATTATTTATCTTATTTTCTCTAACTCTGTCTATCCTGCAGCACTGGGACATCACTCAGACAAAGATCCGAGTCATTTCCACCCTGCTGTTTGTGCTGTTTGGCTGCCTGCTGTTTGTGGCGCTCCCAGCTGCCATCTTTAAACACATCGAGGGTTGGTCTGCGCTCGAGTCCCTTTACTTTGTGGTCATCACCCTGACTACCATAGGATTTGGAGACTTTGTTGCAGGTACAATCAATCAAAACCAAAGCCAATGATTGAATACCAACACAGACAGCATCATGCCTGTATATCTCACCAGCTGGGTTCTACTGCTCATGTCTCAGTCATTCTCTGTCTCCATTTCTAGGTGGTTCAGAAATAGAGTACTTACATTACTATAAACCAGTTGTATGGTTCTGGATTCTGGTGGGACTAGCCTACTTTGCTGCAATCCTGAGCATGATAGGAGACTGGCTCAGAGTCATCTCCAGGAGGACCAAGGAAGAGGTATGAGACTGCTGGTTTCATTTTATTACTTTCTTTGTTTGCTTTTACTCTCTTGTTTTGCAACTCCCTAAAGTCACTTTCCTTTTTCTCCCTACATACTTGTTTATCTTTCAATAATGCCTCATGGAGCAATACTCTCTTAAATTTCTCTCTCTCTTTTTTTAAAACATGCTGTTTAGAGAAAAATGAGAGATGTCAAGTCCAGATGCACTAAACCTTATAACAGTTCAAATCTGCTGCTATCCAGGTGTGATCCCTCTTGATCATGATTGTTTATTAGCAAAAGTAACACCCCTTAACACTATACTTTGTGCCTCCTCTCTGCCAAGCTGTTGGTCTCTATGTGCTCTGCTGAGCAAGTAATCTCCTCCAGGATGGAGCTGCACTCTGCTTATTGCAACAGTTTAAAGCTAACGTCTACGTCTTTGACCTCTCTGAGGGCAGACTGGATGCTACAGTGACTATCGCCTCTCAAGTTAAAAGTAGTATTACATGACAGGACATGTGGATATTGCTGGTTAGCATGCTAATTTCAGTACATATCTCGTCAACACAATACATAGATGTCTTTGACAAAAAGTCAAAAGTAATACATTTTACTGTTCTCTTGATAGTGGTAGTTCATTTATTGACAGTTTTAAACTTAAATTCTGGCCAAATCTTAAATATGGGACCTTAAAATAACCTCAGACTAAGTAAATGTAATTAATCAGAACTTCAGTACTAGCGTGGCAGGAAAGTCACAAACTCTGTGAAAAAATTCACTCTCTTTTTCTCTTTCACTACAGATTCATTCATGCTCCTCTGTTACAGTGCCATGTCCCCGCCTCAACTTTTGCCCTCTGCTTAACTTCATTTCACTGATAAGGCTGTTTTCTAATCCAATCAACCGTCTGCCACCCAAACACTTTAACACAGTCTTGTGCCATTACTGTGAGCATGGCCAGAGAGAGCGAGAGGTCATTCTGACGATGTGTGATGATGGCCTTATCATAATATCTATTTCAACAATCTGTGTGTGCTCTATAGAACACAGGTAATGCAAATACAGTTGGTTGTTTTCAAAAAGGAACATCAGGGAGATTTCATATGGACCCTTAATTGGAAAAGCTGAAGAATAATACAGCCAGGTTTCCATCCAAAAGTGTTCCAAATTTGAAAAGAATTGTAAAAAAGAAGGAAAAGAAAGGAGGTAATTAATGCTTCTTTCCGCTGACTTCTCTTACACGAAGATATCATAGAGACAGAGCCTTTAGTACTCTATGTCTACCAGAAAGGATAAGTTTGCTATTAACAAGCGAATGTTAGCTGCATAGCTTTCTGAACTGTCCACAATCTACTACAACTCAAGTTACATATTGTCAAATGCTTTAGCTTAACTTACAGAAAGTTGGTTGGTGTCAAACTGACTAAGTGACAGATTGCACTGCATACTTAAGTTAACGTTAAACATACTGAGTTCCAGCATCGCATAGTTTTCCCCATTAGTACAAGACACGAAAATGATGTCTCATTTGTGACCAATTCGTTTGAAAGAACGAATCGCTTTTGACAACGAGCCATACTGAATCACTTCCTGAAAAGTTTTGTTCTTTTCTCAACTTCAGATCTATCTTCCATCTAATGTCTCTCTCTAGACTGTAAGTGACAATTAGCATGAGCACAGAGTTGCTCAAGCTAGCTCCTCCCCCTGGACTTCTTCTTCTTCTTTCTTTTTGGTAAATGGTAAATGGAGTGCACTTATATAGCTCTTTTATCCAAAGAGCTTTACACTACAGACTACGCTTATTCACCCATTCACACACACATTCATACTGGTGGCACACTGGTGCCACCATTGGGAATTCATTCACACACCCATGAACGCAGCATCGGAAGCAATTTGGGGTTCAGTATCTTGCTCAAGGATACTTCAACATGTAGGCTGCCATGGTCGGGGATCGAACCACCAACCTTCAGGTTACTGGACAAAAGCTCTTACCAATTGAACCACAGCTTTATTGACGCTCCTCCTTCATTTCGTCTTTTAGCGGCGGTTGGCAACCATTGTCGTAAGTGCACTACCGCCACCTACTGCCCCGTAGCTCCCTCTCGAACTAACAGCCATTCCCTGTAGGCATCGTCAGTCAGTGTTTCCATTCGTGTACTGAAGGTAAACAAGAGCTCTGATTGGCTCTCTGCCTCGGCATCCATCTGTCAGTTCACTGAACATACTAGTAAAGTGAACGGGAGCCCTGTGAGAGTTTCCATCGCTCAGGCTCTCCCCCTCTCTCCCTTTCTAATGTCTCCAAGTAGGAAGTACTGCCAACTATTGTATTTAACCCTTACATTTACATTTACATTTAGTCATTTAGCAGACGCTTTTATCCAAAGCGACTTACAGGAAGAGTAAAAAGCAAACAATCAAGGTATAGTGCAATAAGAGCTATTAGTGCTAGTGACAATTCTTTGAGGAGTAGACTTAACATGTGGTCTAGGAGAGAAGATGCTCTCTGAAGAGCTGGGTCTTCAGGAGTTTTTTAAAGGTAGAGAGGGACGCCCCTGCTCTGGTAGGAACTGGTAGTGTGTTCCACCAGCGGGGAACAAGAAGTGCAAAGAGTCTGGATTGCCTTGGACCAACGGGGGGCAGAGCCAGGCGCCATTCATTGGAAGAGCGCAGCGGTCGTGAGGTAGCATATGTCTGAATCAGGGCGTTCAGGTAGGTAGGAGCAGTACCGGAGACAACTTTGTAGGCCAGCATTAGAGATTTGAATTTGATGCGGGCTGCAACAGGTAGCCAGTGGAGCTCAATGAGCAGCGGAGTGACATGTGACCTTTTAGGCTGGTTGTAGACCAGACACGCCGCCGCGTTCTGGATCATCTGAAGCGGTTTTACTGAGCAGGCTGGCAGGCCTGTCAGGAGGGCATTACAGTAGTCAAGTTTTGAGATGACAACAGCCTGTGTCAGGAGTTGAGTGGCATGTTGAGTTAGGTAAGGTCTGATTTTTCTGATGTTGTAAAGTGCAAAGCGGCATGACCGGGTAACTGAGGCGACATGACTGGAAAAGGTGAGTTGGTCATCAATCATCACCCCTAAGTTTCGCACCACCTTGGTGGGTGAAAGACACAGGGAGTCAATCTTGATGTTGATGTTGTGGTGTATTGTGGGTTTAGCAGGGAGGACCAGCAGTTCAGTTTTTGAAAGGTTCAGCTGGAGGTGATGTGCCTTCATCCAAGTGGCTATGTCAGAGAGGCAGTCAGAGACCCGAGCAGAGACCGATGGGTCATCAGGAGGAAATGACAGATAGAGCTGAGTGTCATCTGCATAGCAGTGATAGGAAAAGCCATGTGAGCGGATAACCTCACCCAGAGAGGTGGTGTAGATAGCGAATAGCAGGGGTCCCAGCACTGAGCCCTGGGGAACCCCTGTGGTGAGGCAAGACAAAGTAGACAACTGTCCATGCCAGGATACACTGAATGAGCGTCCTTTGAGGTAGGAATCAAACCAGGACAGAGCCAAGCCAGAGATGCCCATTTTAGAGAGAGTAGAGAGGAGGATGCCATGGTTAACTGTGTCAAATGCAGCTGACAAGTCAAGCAGAATGAGAACTGAGGACTTTGCTGCTGTTCTTGCTTCTTTTAAGGCTTCTGTCACAGACAACAGAGCAGTTTCAGTTGAGTGACCGCTTTTGAAACCAGATTGATTTGGATCAAGAAGATTGTTCTGTAGGAGGAATTCTGAAAGTTGCTTAGCGACCGCCCGTTCAATAGTTTTAGATAAGAATGGAAGAAGTGAGACAGGACGATAGTTCCCGACTTCAGCAGGGTTGAGAGAGGGTTTCTTGAGAAGAGGTGTTACCCGAGCTGCTTTGAATGCAGTGGGAAAAGTGCCGGAGGACAGTGAGGCGTTAATCACATGTGTGACAGCTCGCGTGATGGTTGGGCTAATGGACTGAAGAAGGTTTGTTGGTATAGGGTCCAACGAGCATGTAGTAGGACGGCTACATGTCAACAGTACCTCACTCTCAGAGAGGGGTGTAAAGCCAGAAAATGAGGTGCTAGCAGCTGATTCAGTGCCGCTCAGCTGAGATACAGAAAGACAAGTAGTAGGATTAATAGAGCACTCATTGAAATACTTGCAAATTCCAAATTTCAACCCTCGAGAATATTGGAGGATATTACATACTGCAAGAATGTGCAAAAAAAACCATACGGACCCGGGGGAGGGGGTTCATATTTTGAGAAAAAAGTGGCAAATCTACAAGAAAAAAATGTGCAGATTTATGAGATTTAAAGTGGTGAATCTGGGAGAAAAAAGTTACTTTTTCCTTGTACAACAATCCAAAGGGATAAGGCAGAGGCAGAGTCCAAAAACAGGCAAGGGTCAAAACCAAAAAGCACACTAGGAAAACGCTGGAGAGTAGGACACATGGTACACTGACAATCTGGCACTGAGGAAAGGGATCCAAAGGATTTAAATACAGAGAGTCAATGAGGTGATGAGACACAGGTGCATGATTAGGGGGGCGGAGCCACCACCAGGTGGGAAGCTGGAGCCTGGAGTAGGCAGAGGAGGGGCAGACTGTGACAAATTCTCCCTCAAAAAGCTCATAACACGCTGACCTAAAACCAACAACAACAACTAGAAAATTTCCTCTGGGGAAATTCTGAAAGGGCCACGGGGGCTACGGCTGGTGTGTGTACACTATGATGAGATTCTTCAGAGATATCAAACTATGCCCTTTAACCTCAAAATGTGTGCGTGTGTGTGTGTGAGAGAGAGTATGTGTGAAATGTGTATTTGGAGGAGTGTGCGCGCTTACGCGCGCATTTGTGTGTGTGTGTGTGTAGCGAAAATCGCATAGTTACCTGTGTGTGTGTGTGTGTGTGTGTGTGTGTGCGCATGTGTGTTTGAAGCATATGCATGTGTGAAGAGTGTGCGCGCTTACGTGCATGTGTGTGTGTGTGTATCTGTAACTGTAATCACGTCAAAGATCAAAGGCAATCAGATCAAAGCAATCAACAGAATTAACTGACACCTGTTCCTGCACAGTGACAGCAGAGGTGGACAGACTGGAATTTCTGGCCTCGAACAGAAAGCATTTTTGGCAAAACCATAATACCTATCATTGATCCGACTTCACTTTCAGCGTCCTGAGTTCTTCCTGAACGTCTACATGTGTTTTTTTCTTCAGAAAAATGAAAAAATAGCTTTGTTAGAGCGATCTAAAAAAACTGTTCCATCTCCCTTTTTCAGAAATCTTCCTGCGTTTTTAATTTGGGAGCCAATGAGGCTGTTGGTGCGTGTTGGTGGCGCATCTGTGCGTCATATGCCCAAACTATAACTCTGACAGCTTTACCAGAGGATTGTGAGTGAGAAGACAAATTTTCCAATTCCGTGCAATACACACCCATTATAATCTCAAAATTTTAATACACCGATACACAAGACTTGTGTCTCCTGTTTAAAGTTTAAATGGAGTCTCTAGGTGAAATTATGCCGGAGAAGTAGAGGTTTAAAAATCTCCAATTATTGTTCTTTTTCGCTCTTTTTTTTTTGGCTGTCCCATTCATTTCAATGCAAAATTTTGGGCAGTTCGTATTCTGTAGAGAAAAGTAATAGCACTCCGATCCCGATCAAACCGCACATTTTGATATATAATTTGTCCTGCAACTCTTCAAGTTGGAGGACTAGTAGCGGGACGACATTGCGTCCGGAAGAGGAAGAAGACAGTAGTGCTCTGGGCTTTGCTATTTGCTATTACTGTATGGGACCAGTGCTCGGTGCGATTGCCCCGTGGCCCTAATAACAACAACAACAACAACAGGCAGCAGTGAGAAATGATGAACATCTATCTGGAAAGTTTGAGTGATTTTTCACATAAATCCATATTTTGCTATAGAATAAGATAACATATTTTTCTATTTCCAACTGAACTAAACACAGTAACAAGAACCAATCAGAAAGGCAGCAATCCTTTATTTTTCTATATCTTTGCATCATTCTTTACATGTAAAAAAAAATTAAAAGATGAAATAATCAAACAAATCCCTGAAAGTCCAAGGCTGCAATAATAATTACAAACATCAAGAAAATTACATTTTCTGTATATTTCAAAAATAATTATGTCATTAAATTATGATAATTTTCAATGCCTTTTTTAATGGTTCTTTTCAGATATGTGTTTGAAAATGTCATGCAGATCTATAATGATTTGCAGGTGGTGCAGCCTGATTGAGATAAGTGTTCAGTTAATGAAAAATGATTCACAGTTTTAATGTAGTATTTTAATATTTCCATTTTAGAAGTAAGATGAGTGTGTGTGTGTGTGTGTGTGTGTGTGTGTGTGTGTGTGTGTGTGTGTGTGTGTGTGTGTGGCAGATATGCTATTTTATTATAATTGACTTCCTGGTCGGTGATAATGTGATTTGGTCATCGACTGGCAGGTCATGGATGTCTGAGTAAAAACAACATGGAGGAAACTTCCAGAGCAATCACTGGGTTGTAGAGGTATCAGACTCCATTGACAAAAAACGGTAATTTTACTTTGCAGCACATGGGAGTTGCTAATATACCGCTTCCTCAATCTGATAGTAAATTTGTTGGTGTTATTTTGACTTTGGTGTTTTAACCCTCTGAAATCTTTGCCTATTATGTCCGTTAAAAACCTGTTAGAAAATCTTTTAACTTTGACTTACTTGGTCAAAATTTTGAACACAAAAGAAACAAAGGAAAACATAAAATCTGATCTTGAAAATGATGTTTCACACACAGAAATGTACATGTTACAAATATGAACACAGGTTTCAAATATAACATATAACAGGTAAAATGAGGATAATCTCTAGTTCTATATTTTTATACTAAATATATTTGACATTATCTCCGTTTTACTTGGCCAAATATAATCCCCCAAAAAAATCTGGCATGGAGTTTCAAGCCAGAACTTTAGAGGGAAGCTGATGGCAAGACTCAATGTTGCTTCATTTTTATGTCTTCATGTCATGAAGAAGTAATGTGCAGGTGGTTTCATGGACTCAAGAGGGTTAAATGGTTATAACTAGGGCCGGGACTCGATATAAAAAATTAATCTAATTAATTAGAGGCTTTGTAATTTATTAATCAAAATTAATCGCATTTTAATCGCATATAAATATTTGTCCTGAGAACAGTGAGAAGTAATTTTTTTCACATGAATTTTTAGTATACCATTGAATAATGACTGAATACATAAGCTTAAGCAACAAAAATAGTGTTATATATAAAGAAGAATAGAATATTTTTGTTCAAGTCCAACAGACCACTGCAATTTTTGCCACTAAGTGTAGCAATAGCATAGAAATTCAGGTAGCCTGTAAACTATAATACTTTGGTTTTTTAAGTAAAACACAATCCACGCTAGCTACCACACTCGCCGCTAGCTGCTATATGTTTTGCATTGAGGTGATACTTGAGGCTGGATGTGCTGCGGTGATATGTGAATTCCTTGTTGCATAGCAACACAACCATGCTCTTATCGACGCTTCCATCTGTTGTTTTTTTGTAACTAAATGTCCCATCATCCACGGGGCCAACCAAAGCGCTCTCATCAGCTTCTTCCTTCATGTTCACTGTGGTTTGTTGTTGTCTGAACTCATGAACGCTAGTTGGTGCTCCAGTATAATCGGTCCTCCTGAAACTCATCCAGTGAGAAACGTTCCGCGGTGCAAAAATAAGTGCGATTAAAATGCGTCAATTTTTTAACGCGTTCATTTTTGTGTAATTAATTAATCTTAATTAACGCGTTAAAGTCCCGGCCCTAGTTATAACACAAACAAACAAACTAATTGAGGCAATGCAGCACCTGATCAGCCAGGTAAAATGAATGTTTTTGTCAATGGAGTCTGGTGGCTTTGATGAGAACGCCTTCAGTTTCCCCTTGTAAACTTAAATTAGGCTGTTCGACGGCAAGATAAAGCGGTGAAATGTTCAAAATATAAGATATCCTTCTGTACTTGTTTCACTATCTTTCTCTCTCCTTACAGGTAGGAGAGATCCGAGCTCATGCTGCAGAGTGGACGGCTAACGTCTCCGCAGAGTTCAAAGAAACTCGGCGCCGTGTCAGTGTTGAGATCTACGATAAGTTCCAGCGTGCCGCCTCCATTAAACGCAAACTGTCCTCTGAGCTGGGGTTCAACCCTGGCCCTGAACTCACTCTGCCTAAGAGGAACGTGACGGTCAACTTCAACGATGAGCGGGAAAGGAACGAGAGGGAGGGCCTGATGACACCTCTGGCTAGGAACGGAGGCTTGTTCATCAACGGTTTGGACCCAGAGAGAGGAGATATCTCAGTCATTGAACACCTCAAATAGAAAGAGGACGGTCAATACCTTTCAAGATCTTTCCGTTTGTCATCACTGGTGGCATCAGAATGAAGTGTTTTTCTTGTGTGTTTTTTTTCACAAAGGAAGGGATATTGAGAATCTGGTACTTTGTAACCCCAGTAGTAGTCTTCACCCCCTACTGGGATATAAGCCTCGCTTCAATGGAGACATGACAACGGGACACTTTCCACCGCTGATACAAAGAGCAAGAAGAAGAACCAGAACATGAGTTGTTGAAAATTGCATTTATTGCATCTATGAACTAAAGAATGGAATAAAGCCAAGCCATCCATTCATGAAGATTTTGAATAAGTCCCCCCTCCTTTAAAGGACAAAATATATGAACATTTCTAATATACTTCATACATTACATGACAGTATTTGATGACCTAATATGTCCATGGTGCCTGTCCAATATTTGACAATTTACCTTGAAGGATACATTTTTACTTCAGAGCTTTACAAATTATGAAGAATTTGTTTGTGTTTTGGTGTCTTCTGTCTCTATCAGACAATTGATGGTATAGACT
The DNA here is from genome assembly GCF_030273125.1 of Centropristis striata. Lineage (NCBI taxonomy): Eukaryota > Metazoa > Chordata > Actinopteri > Perciformes > Serranidae > Centropristis > Centropristis striata. The sequence goes on from NC_081518.1 coordinate 18,849,188, forward strand.
GAGTGCAAAGTGACTCAATCACAGTGGGCCTTCGACTGAGACAATACGTGACATGGAAGAGATGTTAGTGACATGCTAGGGCTGTGGTGATGTCAGAATTGTTAATAGCTACAAAAGATAATGAACTACAAAGATGGAGGCAGGTCTTGTGCTAAATGTCTGCAGAATGTAGAGATTGTGAGATGGTGGGATATGAACTGGTGAGATGGAGCAGTTTGCTATATTGAAAAACAAAGATGGAGGACTGTAATGTTGGTCAAGCTACAAACTCCAAGTACACAGAATACTGTGTGTGTGCTCATATGAGTCCTATTTATTTGATTTCCCATTGGCAAATAGTTGATAAATCACAAGAGTGAAATTTTTGCAGTTCTGAAACATGAATCTAAAAAGTATTTCCATCTTCATCTCCTTCTGTAATTTGCTGAATGAACTGTAACAATATATCTTTGGTATATTTCCTGGTTTCATAATGCCCATTTTGGGTAGTTTATAATCATTGCAGTAGTGGTGTACATGCATGCAGAACATACTTTTATTTACGTTTATTTATGTTCTGTAGGTAAATGTTCTAATATACACGTTTAGTTTCAATTCCTACTGATGTTACCAACCACAACTATAAGCCATTTATTTTTCACAATTGTGTTTAGTATAACTTCCTTTTTCGCCATTCAAACAAGCTTTTAAGTAACATAAGAGTTTTGTCTCTATCTTTCCTTTAAATCGATCTGATCAGAGCCAATAATCAGAAAATCAACTTGCAGCAAGTCGCAAATGCCATTTTACTTTCAGCTTGTCCAGAGGTTTTCTAAGAGGGAGGCGGGCCTCCCCGGGATGGGTCTCAGTGGATTGAAGTAAAAAAAATATGACATAGTTGTCACATTAGTTATCAAGTTGAGTTAAAGATAGTTGAGAGATACAGTAGTTTCAGTAACTAATAAATGCCTGACAGACTCTTTATGTCTTTGGTGTAGTCTGACTGTCAAAAAGCAATAGACTATCTTGGCACTATTTTTCGCTGTCTGTGGGATCAAATAAAAAATGAATACATTAGTTCCTGTGGTTTGACCAACGTGGTTTCCAGCCCTACAGTCTGTTGTCTGGGCCATAGTAATTCTTTATTTAAGCTCTCTATGATGTGGTCATGTTGTCAGACTGCATCATTGGATGATATTTGCAACAAACTCCTCTTGGTTTTAGTGAAGTGGAAGAAGGTAGATGCAGTTCAAAGTGGTCAAAGTGTGTCTTTCTCATTCTGGATGTAGATTTAAAAGAAATAACAGCACAAAATGTCTATTTAAGGACATTTGTTAAACCATTGCTGTGCCTTAAACTCTTTGATGAAATGTAGGCATGTAGGTCTATATGTAGTTGTTTTTGCTATATATATATATATATATATATATATATATATATATATATATATATATATATATATTGTTTATACAGCTCAGTGGATTATGTGAGTTGACGTTACAGACTTGACTATTTTTTTCTGTTTTAGTGGCCTAAAGCAGAAAATGTTAACATATTGTGGTGGACTGTAGAGTGTCATATTAGCCTCTGATACATTTGTTCTGCTATTGCAGCAACTGTTTGCTGACCAACCTGAAGCTGCTGTCATGTCAAACAGTGAATTCTCTCTCTGAATGGTGCTACCAAATGTATGGTTATGGTATACGGAATTATGTTTGTAAACAACTCTTGAATTCAATGTACCGTATCTGTAATGAGTTGCATCAGTTATGTGTTAGTATGAATGTAGCCTTGTTTGAACGTTAGGTTGGAGTTTACAGGCTACTAACATTTTGTAAAAGTGAAATACTATTAACATAGGTATAAGTTACAGCTTAAATCTCACACGTCTTACACAGTGTAAACAATGGCACATTGTTTTGAAAGATGGAATAACTTGGGAGAGGGACAATTTATACCTGCTGATTAAGGTACGATATATCGATACTTATAATTCTTCGTCCCAGTACCTTTTTATTGTTATTTGTTAATTAATGTAGTAATGTATGTACATTAATGTAATTAATGTATGTATTTTATCCATCAGCCTCTTCGTTATTGTGAGCAAAGTGTGCAAAGACAATTGGGCATGAGTGACCGAAGACAAAAAAACATTATATTAAAAACAACAATAAACACTTCAAAACTACATTCTGTGACATAATACCAGGAGATTTTTTGGCAAAAATATAACTTACAGTTGCGATTTTCTCCCCAACCATTGACTGTGGTTGGTGTGAGTGCAGTGCATTATGGGATACATTAGGCTAGGTAGACTGGTCCAGAATCAGTATGACATGCAGGTATTGTTGACATACTGCGGATCAGCTTTTATTACTGCCAAATCAGTATTTACTGCTAGTGTAGTATCTCATGTCAAATACAGCCTCATTGATTTACAACACAGGAAGTACTTTATCATGGAGGTGGTAAATATAAACCCTTTTTTTAGATAGAAAAATGTCGGCCTGCCTCTTTTCATTCTGTTTTATGTTATTTGACAACATGGTAAAAAAAACACAGTGCATTCACTGACAACACAAAGTGAAAACATCATTTTTTTAGACAATAATTTGGTGTGTGGATCAAACATCACTGTGGTGCAACCAAACACTGACACAAACTAGTTCGTATCAAACAGTGTTGACTTACTAACTTAAGTGAGTACTTACCCACAGCTAGTGCAACAGGCAGCTCATCTCTACCTAGACTTGTCTCGTGTCATATGGTGTTTACTCGGTCAGAGTGGAAACATCAAATCATTTCTGTTTACATTGTTAATGATTGTTTCACAGATCTGGATTTGTACATTGAGAGGTCATGAAAGCTTAAATGTTACAGTACAAGAATAAATTAATTTTCAATGCCCAGATTTCACACACACACACACACACACACACACACACACATGCACACACTGAGGGTTTTGTTCCATGTGTGTACACCTGCCATTGGAAATGCACTTTGATTTAACAGCCTTTTAACGTAACAACACACCATCCATTCCATCCAATCAAAAGGCTTCGATTTAGTTGTTATGTGGCATTAACAACTATGCGGTTTAACACAAACTTCATCTTTAACGATCCAAGCAGGAGAATTTAACCCTTAGATTGATTCCCACATACACGAGGAGTGTGAAACCATTTTATATCTGACGGCTATAAATTAAGTTGACAAGTTAAAATGATTCATGAAGACATGTACTGTGAGGGTTTTGAATTGTTCTAGGGAATGTAATGACAACAAAAAACTAAAAATTCTGTGGTGCAGCTTGTAGTTTTATATGATGAGTGTTGACTCCAGTAGTGTGAATGGTGCAGTACTAACACTGGATGAAACAGTAGTGGTGTTACACTGTGTAACAGCTGGCTGCTATGCCTTTGCCTTCTTTTTAGCAAACATAAGACATTGTTACACATACAATTGTTTTAGCTGTTTTAATATCATACGAACTAAAACTTTTTAATTTGATGCTTATGTGCTAGAGATCTAGAGATGCTTTTGTGACGATAAAAACTGTATTTTTCTAAATGGAATGTTTGTACTTGTAGAACTTTTCTATACTGTTGAGTCCGGGAGAACACATTGAAATAATAATGTCTGTAGAGCTACCCTAAACACAATGTAACAAAACATTTTGTATGATTTCTGACTTGAAAATAAACCGGATTTCAATTATTTTTGTGTTTGCTGTCTTGTTCAAAGTGCTCAACCTTTGATGTATTTGCAGATTCTTTATGTTAAAAAAAAGCATCATATATGCCTGGTTCATGACGCTGCCCGCCAGGTATTATTTCATATTGCCTACCATTTTCCAAACAGTTTCCAATGACAGCTTCTCAGATGCTCCTGTGTAACAAACCATCAACCAAGATAGATTTCCATCTCCACAGTGATGTAAAACCTCAAGCACTGTAGTGCATACAACTGTTAGTAAAAGAGAATTTATTTGGTACAAACAGGGCGCAATGCTAACTTTTAAAAGTAATTGCCATTGGCAACAAGGCATCAGCTTTTGGTTGCCTAAACAGAAATATGGTTGTTGTTTGCAGCATTTTTTTAGATTAGATTCACCTTTATTGTCATTGAACAGAGTAACAAGTACTAAGATAACAAAATTAGCCATCAACCCGTCCGTACATATACATAAATACAATATGACAAAGAGGTGGACAGGACAGGAAGACAGAAGAAGAGATACAGCATAACATAAGGAGAGGGGAGCAACATAAGCACATACTCAATGCACTTTACAACATGAAAAACGTATGACTTGCAACAAGGGAGGGGAGTGGGGGAGTGGGGGAAGCCATCCGGTCCTGCAGCCATGGCGGCGCTGGTCACAGACCCGCTTGTCACAGACCCGCTTGTCACACTGGGGGTACAAAGCGTGGGATGGGGGGTAGTAGGGGGGTGATTGCATATCTGTATATGTGCAGACATTTGTGTGTGTAAGCCTGGTGAGTCGATCGCTTTGATGCAGCTTATAACTTTTTAAGCGTCTAGCTATCACACCGCAGTGAGGTTTTGTCTTGTCCTGGTTTTGTGTCTTCTTTTATTTTGAAAATTTACTACTTCCTGTTTTATTTTGAAAGTAATTCTCCTGTGTTACCGCTCCGAGTTAGTGGTGGGAACTGCAGTTATTTTCACTGTACTGAATCTTTAGAATCTGTTAGAATCAGCACTTAACCGGAGCTCTGACTGTGTATCAGTACTCACTGAGCAAAAGCACAGGCGAGCACTCTATTCTGCTCGCTAATGCCAATACATTTGCTGAGAATTAAGTATGCTACACTTTGAAAACTCAGAGTTGCAATAACAATTATAAAACACACAGAAATACAAAACTATCAATTGGAGCAACACTAGCTCTCTGTATCAAACCTTGCTAGCACAAATAAGAGAAAGTTTAATTTCTACAAAAACTTATTTAAACACAAAAAATAACTAAATATGCAAGATTACTGTGAAACTCCTTGGCGATATCTTTACAGTTTAATCTCTGCTGATTTAGTCTTTCCGATCGACAGGAAGTCTCTGTTCGCCCTTTCAAAATAAAAGCATCCGTTATCAAAACAGGCAACTCTCATAGGGCTCCAATTCATGGTACTACTTCAGTGAAATGAATGGTTGAGGCAGTATGTTCTCTGAACGTCTCACTGAGTGAGAATGAGACAGAGAGCGAATCAGGAGTCTCGTTCAACGTCCTAGTACTTCAGTACATGAACTGAAACACTGACTGAGATGCGACAGGGAGTGGCAGTTCCTTTCAGAGGGCGAGAGGGACCTCCGGGGCAGAAGGTGGCAGTAGTGCACCTACTGCTGGTTGCCAACTGCAGGTAAAACACAGGCTGTGTCCCAAAGTCAAGGAAGGATCCTCAAACAGCTGGATTTGAAGGACACTACGTCATCGACATCCGCCGAAGGACTGTTCCAATGTCGAGGATGCCCCAGAGGACAGAGTCCTTCTTTTGCCCAAATTCCAAGGATGCATGTGTGTATCCTCCGTGCGCTCCGACTACCCATAAAGCATTGCGCACACCGGTCTTCCGGGAGATTTAAAAATGGCAAGCGTAGAAACAGCGACGCCGGCGGCGCAATATGCATTTAAATAACTATTTACAGTTTACACTGAATGTTGTCACATAACTTACAAAACGTGTGTTCAAAGTCAAGCAAAAACATATACATAAACAAATGCCAGAATAATAAGCTAAAGATAATAAACGTCATCTTGATACATTGCCGGTTTAGTTAATTAATGCCGTCTCAGTTGCTAAAGTTATTGTTAATTAATTTATATGCGTCAGATGATGATGTACTATGTGCAACTTTTCCATTCAGAAAGTTATACATTTCTTTATTGTGTTTACAGGGACCGAAAGTCCGCTATTATCCGTTATTGTTATTTATAAATAACAGTTATTGTACTGTACTGTAAAATAAAAAAATAAAAAATCACAGAACATATTTCCATGATGAATTATGCTCCGCTGCTTTTATGAAACTAAGTAGCAGCTAAATTCAGCCAGGATCAGTTAAATATTCAAGTTTAATCCATTTTGTGGCTTTTACTTGATAAATCGTGGAGATTCAACCTTAAAGCATCTTCTTCCATTTTCACAAATATGTGTCAGAGTGCTGATGCCAAAGACACATCCATGTCGTGAACTGATTTTGAAATTGCGGTGCTGAATTTATTTATTTTTATTAAACTGATAAGAACAGATACGACACTTGATCTTAGCCAAAGGGCCAAGAGCGGCGCTGAATTTAAGCAGGACGTCCAATTACGCAATGACGCACAGCTGCACACTCTGAAGGCTGTCCCACTTGTGCTTTACACCAGTGAAAGGAAGGCCTCTTGCCTCGCCTACGGAGGACCCGACTCAGAACGAAGGATCCTACCAAGGAAGGATCCTTGACTTTGGGATACAGCTACAAAATAAGAAAAAAAAAAGAAGAAGAAGAAGTCTCGAGTGAGGGGCGGACTTGAGCAACTCCGTGGGCACACTACTTACTGAGAGAGAGACACAGGAGACGGGACGGGAGTTGAGAAAAGAACAAAACTTTTCCGGGAAGGGATTAAGTACCTTTCGTTCTGCCAAGTAATTTGTTCTTAGGAACAAATCGTTCAAGAACGAGACATCACGAGTCTGAGTGTCTTCCCTGATTCCTGATTGTTTCCACCTGTTCCCCATTCCACATATGTATTTTATAGTCTGTATCTCCCTTTGTCTTGTGCCAGAGTGTCTCGTTTGTGCCATGCACCCTAGCCATAGTCCGCGTGAAGTCCTTAGCTGTGTTCCGGTATCCATATTTCCATGAGTACACCTGAATGCAGTACACCAGCCGCACTTATTAAGTACGCAGGTGAGTGTTGTTCAAAATGTAATACTCCGTTATTTTTCTGTTTTTTCATCAATGTAGTTTTTCCTCCCTCTTGGAGTGTATTTAGTTTCAAGTCATAGCCTCTTGTTACCTTGTGGAACGATTTTTGTTGATTATTTTCCTCTTAGTTTCTAAGGTAAATTTCATAGCCTGTTTGGTTTAACTCTGTCGGTGTCTGAAGAAATCAATAAAGTCTGCTTGAACTTGGAATCCTCTGCGTCTGAGTCCTGACTGAGTCTGACACTAGCGTCTTAAGTAAGGTCAGCCAGTTAAGCTGAGGTGATTATCAAAATGATCAAAAACACTGTTCCAAACCAACGGTAAATACTATGAACAATATGTACACAATTTTAAGTGGGAAGAACTAACGTTAGCTAATGTACTAGCATTAGGATAGCTAATGTGGTATGCACATATTTCACTAAGTTAAAAGCTGGCTCAAAATTTTCAAAAAAGCCATCAAACACTTTATACAAAAGAAAGTTGAAATATATTATACTATATACAATATGTACAGAGCTAACTAAAAGAAAAAGTCACTGATGTTATTTAAAACAACAGGTACATATGATATAACATTGCTGTAGTGGAGTTACGTGAGCTTCATATAACTGAAGTATGTCACACCATAGACATGTATAAACATAGACGCAGCATTGGCTGCTGTGACGCGAGAAATTCGGCCGGCATCTTGGAGTGGTGATCCGCTCCACTCAGTCAACACAAAATATAACATACAATTGTATTATTGTGATTATTGAATCTTACTCAGTTTAAGCAGATGGAATATATGTATTTAGATGAATCACAGTTTCTAAACAATATTAGCACATGATCATTGTATCAAAAGCATCTTGCATGATTAATATCTAAAATCCAGAGAGAGGGATGGCACACACACACAGTCAGTGATTACGCTGTCATAGATAATGACCTTCGTCACACAGAGATTGATTGTTTCTTGATTTGATTAGATTTTTTGTTTCTTCAACTTAAACATAGCTGACCATTTTTTTCCCCTTCGGAGATTATGTTCCCAGTTTTGATTTGGACGTCTGGGGCCTCATGTATCAACGCTGCGTACGCAAAAAAACATTGCGTACGCTGTTTTTTCCGCACACGCCACATGTATGAAAAGTGAACTTGCCGTGAGAATGTGCGGACCGATCCGCAACCTATCGAGGTGCCGTGAGAATGTGCGGTGGCACCGCAAACTTTTGTTTGGCAGTAACTACTGTCTTTTATGCTCTATTTAAAACGTCTTTCATGTCTAAACTCATACTACACACAACTGATATTATTTATATAGTTCATAGCTCTCGGAAAATGGAAGGAAAATGCCGTTTTCCACCATCAATAACCCGTTCTAAATATGAGGGTATAGATGGTTTTAGATGGACTTCACCTGTGTACTGCTCCTTACTTGTGCAATGATAGTATGTTGAAGTCTATATGTTTTGATGTTAAGATTGTATATTTTCTTAAGTCTATATATTCTGCTATTTCCACTATTTTTATATATACCGAATTTCCAATAAGGTACTTGTGATTCTGATTATGGAGTGCACACATTTTTCACAGATAACCTGCCTTAATTACTGTGTCAAAGTCCCCATCGCCGACCGTTTCCCCTTTGGTTTAACATGGAGATGTTAACGCTGCAGGTGCACAGCGATCCATGACACACAGATCCCTCTCCCCGGAGAAAAAATGTGTGTTGAAAATCCTTCCAGAATAAGTCAGGTGTGGTGCATATTTGATCCCGTATGTGATGTTTAATTGGGACAACAAGTTAAGTGTGGCTTATAAACTGATGCGTAAAAATGATTTTGGCAGCATTACGCACTGGCAGCTCTAACGGCTTTGACCTCGTTCAATAAGGGTGGCGTTTAGAAGGAGTGTGTGTGGAGGGACCCTTCTGCCATGCTGCAGGTCTCTGATCCGGCTGCGTTAACAGCCACAGTGACACCTTGTTGCTGATCCCAGACCTGAGGCACTAAAAAGCTCATATTTCCTGCCTCCACACCGGAGATCACCACGTCCACCTCACGCGCAGTGGCAGTAAGTTGATTTGTCGTTGTTTTGTCGATAATCAGCGGGCATGCCGGCGATTTATAGTTATTTGCATGTCATTTGCGGATTCATTTTGGGGAGGGGCCGGGGCGTGGTTGGTGGCTCGTGCATGTGCGCTCAGTTCCCTGCTGGTTGGGATGTATCAAGGAAAGGTGCGCTGAACCTGGCGTAAGCACAGTTTGATACATGTGGAGGTGAGTTTGCGTACGTACTTTCCTAGTTTTGGGAGTACGCCATCTTTCAGTATGAAAGCTACGCACTCTTTGATACATGAGGCCCCAGGTCACTTATAGCATATAAGAATATTCTTTTACTGTTGAGCCAACTATGAATAATAAAACACGCCAAAACATGTGTCCTGTTCGATGCTGTGTCTATGATATAAGATGTCTATGCGTGACACTACATTGTGCAAGTACTCAATACAACACCAAAGAAGAAGACATCATCATCTGTTTCATCCTCACTTCCTTTGTGTTGTCTTTGGCGTTATGTGGTGTCTGTTGAATTTGGTCAAAGCTTCTCAGACACTGTAGAAATCTGCAGCTTTCCAGCCTGTTCTGGGTTACTGCAGCTGGCACTCCTTCCATACTGCAGTGCATGAATCCCCCCACCTGCTGCTAAATGTGATCAGAGCTGGTTGAAAATTGGCGGTTGAAGCAGATGAGGTAAGGATGTAAAGGCTCCCTCTGTTTTCAGAAGATACGCTTTGGCATTGAAAAGCTTTATAAAGATCTCCCGGTTGGTGTGGTGGTGTTCATCATGAGCCTGTCAACAGCTGTGCCACCTCTTGCAGCCTCCACCTCAGTATGTTGTAGCCAATTCTTAGGATTTGGTTGCCAATTTCTCAAAATGGTTGCCAAGGGTAAATGCTGCAGATTTATTGATAACATTTGAAAAAATGAAAGAAAAACTTATGGATACACCAGACTGAAAACCAGTGTTTCAATCCCATCTGGATAAAAATTCATTTATGTTGTAACTGTGATCCCATATAGAATTTCTGATGTGTGTCACCATGTGTCATTCGCACATCAGGATTAATCAAGATTTGAATTAAAATCTCAGACATTGGGGCGTCCAGGTGGCTCACACTGGTAGAGCGTGTACCATAAAGGCTGAGTCCTTGCCGTGGCAGACCCAGGTTCGAATCTGGCCTTAGATCTCTTTGCCGCATGTCTTCCCCTCTGTTTCCCCCTTTCTATCTGCCACTATCTAATTAAGCATGAAAAATGCCCCAAAAATTTAAATTTAAGTCATTCAAACCTGATCAAACCACCCAAACAGTCCTGATGAAGTGGATAAGATGTGCGTTGAGCTTTAGATTTTCCACAAATAATAACTCAAGATGTTTTTTCAAACTTTAACTTTGCATGTTCTGTATTTAGTCATGAATATGTACATGTATAGAGACATTTTCTATAACATTACATATATATATATGTTTTCAGGGGCTTTGAAGTTTCTCCCAGACATGCATGGGCCAACTCATTCTCATATAGATGGATGGATGGATGGATGGATGATCGATCGATAGATAGATAGATACAGCGATTTATTAAAACAAAATTTTAAGCCACCCCTAGAGAGGGCCAAGCAAGACCTTGTCCGTTGGTCAGCACTGCCTATATCACTTGCCGGCAGGGTCAATTCTGTCAAGATGACAATTATGCCCAGGTTCTTATTCTTGTTTCATACAGTGCCTATTTTTATCCCGAAGTCCTTTTTTAAAGAGTTGGATAAATCCATATCTGCATTTATATGGAATAAGACCATCCCACAGATAAGGAGGGCACATCTTGAGAAACAGAAAGAGGCTGGAGGTTTAGCACTACCAAATTTTCTACAATATTATTGGGCGGCAAATATTTATAAACTGTCATACTGGGTCTCTCTATGAGGGGGATGGACCTGTATGGGTTGAAATGGAACAACACTCCATCCATCCTGTGTCCCTACCTTCGTTAGTATGTGCGCCACTACCACTCAGTAAACAGCGCCTCACAAACAATCCCATTGTAAGTGGCTCACTACGAATATGGTCTCAATTTAGGACCCACTTCAAACATAGACAGGCTATGCCCTCTCTCCCAATTTCGGCTAATGCACTCTTCCCGCCCTCACTCATGGATACAGCATTTAAGTTATGGTTCAGGAATGGTCTGAAACGGGTGAAGGATCTTTTTAAGGACGGTGTTTTCATGTCTTTTGAGCAGCTTGTAAGTGAGTACAATATTCCCAGCTCACATTCATTAAGATATTGGCAGGTGCGTGCTTTTGTTCGAAAGCACTTTCCTTCCTTTCCGTCACTCCCGCCAAATGACTGGATAGATGAGTGGTTGGGTGGAGACCCAGACCATAGAGGGGGAGTGAGCAGATTGTATGAGAGTATTCAAATGATCGCTTCTCCATCACTTAATAATATTAGGGCAGCATGGGAGGAGGAACTGGGATTTGAAGTTTCAGATGACTCCTGGCATAGTGCAATTAAAAGAGTACACTCAAGTTCAATCTGTATCAGACATGGTTTGCTCCAGTTTAAAGTGCTCCACAGGCTTCATTTGTCTAAAAGTAGACTTGCCAGGATCCAGATGTGGATCCGACCTGCTCCCGATGCTGCCAGGCTCCGGCCACCCTCTACCATATGTTTTGGACATGCCCAAAGTTGATACAATTTTGGTCCTCGATTTTTGACACATTCTCTTATATCTGCGGCAAGGAGATAGGCCCTGCTCCTGAAATTGCGTTGTTTGTTGTGGTGATATCTGGGACACAGTTGGATGTCTTCGCCTTTTTATCCCTACTAGCCAGGCGCCTTATTTTGTATAATTGGAAATCGGTAAGGCCTCCCACGCACAAGCGCTGGGTTGGGGATGTAATGGCGCATTTGAAACTTGAGAAGTTAAAACACTCAATCAGGGGATCAACCTAGAGGTTTTACAATGTTTGGCAGCCATTTTTGAACTACTTCAATTTGGAATTCCCGGCTAGGGACACTGAGACTGCGACTTAATTGACTCACAATCTCTGTAATGGGTTAGAATTTGTACTCTTTACTTTTATTATTTATTTATTTTTGTTTTGTTATTATGTTTTGTTTATGTTATTATTGTTGTTTTTATTATTGTTATTATTATCATTATAATACATTTTCTTTTTTATACGTATACGTTTATGTTATTGTTGTGGCTTTATTTTCCATATATTTGTGACTGCTGTTTGCGGCCTTGTTGACTGTGTTGTATGTGTTTTCAGCATAAAAAAACAATAAAAAATATTTGAATAGATAGATAGATATACTTTATTTATCCCATCCCATGGGAAATTACAGTGTAACAGCAGCATTACACACAGAGACAATAACACAATTAAATAAAAAGAACAGCCTAGGCATACTTCAAGCAATAAAATATAAAATACAATAAAAAATAAAGTGTCTAAAGAAGGAGTATGTATTAAGGAGTAGAATTCCAGTGCACAAATAAGGTGCAATGAACAGTGTGCATAAAAAAACACATTAAGTGCATAGCGACTGTATGTAATGAACCAGACTATTATTTGTTATTGTACAGTGTGATGGCATGTGGCAGGAAAGATTTTTTGTATCTGTCCCTTTGAGAGCGGAGCTGGAGCAGCCTGTGAGAGAAGTTGCTCCGCTGTCTTTCTACTATGTGATCATCACTGCTATTTGGAAACACATTAATCAGTTTCTTCTCCTCCCTCACACAGTTCACAGCCGGTGAACCACTGAGTAATTATTGAACTTCCTGGATGGTAGAGTGGTCTGATGAGTGTGACTGGCCAGTGGCAGCAGGTCTTATGATGCATGAGGTAAAGTTATCAAAGCAGGAAGTACAGAGTAGAATCAACAGCACACAGTCAGACAGAAACGGTACCCTGGCTCACTTCACCATCATATTCTCTCTATTGTAACTGAGCTTTAGCTGTTTTCCCCTGTTAACCGTCTTTATGCTAAGCTAAGATTATTACTGGCTGGTTGTAGCTTCATATTTACTGTACAGACATGAGTGTGGTACAATATTCTCATCTGACTTTGATGATGGGGGTCCATGATGTCCTTTCCAGACTCCATTATGTCTCTCAAGTTGTCGCAGCATTTTTTTTTGATTGATAACATTTGCTGCTTATTATGACCACTCGAGAATTGATCACATTTGTCAGAAATCCCTCCAAAATACCACATTAAGACATCAAGACTGTGAGGAACACCATAGAATTTTTTAGATTTTTAGATTTCTGCAAGAATTGAATTTTTTGACAATTGGATGTCAAGCACTTCTATTGTGGAAGCTTCTGGGAAATCCTCTTATTGTCAATACACATAGGAAAGTCATCCATCTTGATATGTGTGTAGTTTGTAGTCGGAATGTTTCATTAAGGTTGTAATTATCCTAGAGGTCACAGTAGCTAATTTAATACAGTTAGATAAAGCTTAAAAATGCGGCACAGTCCTCCTGCAGCAGTTTCTCCCAGTCTGCAAATTGCTAACAGGCTAACAGTTAGCTCTGTAGCAGTACAGTGTGTATGTGCTGCTGCTGCAGGAGGTGTTCACTTAGCGATCTCTGTTTGTTTACAACAAGCACCGGACACTCTATGCACAGTTAGCGATGCCGGTTAATTCACAGTCGCTATGTTTATGACCAGCAGAGATGCTGTGCATAATAATTAGCAATGCTGCCTTGTTTTGATCAGCTGCTGATGTTGTGCACAGTTAGCGATGGCAGCCACAGTTGCTTCTCCCGTGTTTAATCCATCGCTTATGTGATCACGGTCGAAACTGTCGCTAGCTATTACGCGACGACGGAAAACCATACTTCACCTTCGGAGTCTCATTAAACCATCTGGGGGATTTTTTGTAACGGAGACACACAGAGTGAGCGGACATTAGAGAGGGCGTGGCCTGAGACTTTCCCGGTGGCCACTCTTCCCCCTAAAGGAAACACGGCTTATATTGTTTGCACTTGAAAAAAAGAAAGAAATATTTAATTTAATTTATTTTATTTTAAATTTTAGTTGTATACATGTAAAGAGTTATAATAAAACATTTCAAAATGCATGTGCAACTCGGTTAAATAAAAGTCTGTTGGTCCAGTCATATATTGTGTCATTGTAGTTTTCTTAAAATCTCGTTTCGTTCTCGTGAACCCAATACCGTGTCTCATCTCGTCTCGTGAGCTGAGAGTATCGTCACACCCCTAATCATCACACATCAATAAAACTGGGCTCACTGAATCCAAAAGAGTCTCAACTTTCCAGTCATGCCAAATTTAGGCAATTTCAAGACTGTTTAGGGACCTCAGTATGCAGAAATATTTAAATACAGTAGGAGAAAATAACAACAGTTATAATATAACAATTATAATAACAACACATTTCGACTGCAGGAGAAAAACTGCATGTTTTCTGCAACAAATTGCCTTTTTTCTAAAAAACGTGGCTAGCCATTCAGATATCGGAGGTCAGAGGTCAAGGGACCCCTTTGAAAATGACCATATCAGTTTTTTTGCACTTGGTAAAATTTTGCCTAATTTTGAAGCATTATTTCACCTTTTCCTGACAGGAATGACATGTTGGTATACTTCTACAACATGTCTGGAGGGGTTTTAAATCATAGCAGTAGTCAAAAGTCAGACATAAATTAATCAAAATGAAAGAAAGGTGCATGCCTCTATATGCATGTACTGTAGTTACTTTACCTATATTTAAGCAGTAGTGTAGCAGTCAAATTCCTCCGTTTTTCAGTTAGTATAATATCTACAAAATGGGAAAAATGTTCAACTAATAGCATGTGTCTCTCGTAGCATGTACGTACCCTGCTCAGGTCACTTCAGGTTGGCAGATATTAGCAAACCCTTCTCTTTAACTTCAACTTAACAGGAAACTCAGAAGCCACTTCATGCAGCAGAGAGAACTCGTATTTATCTCCTTTTGCCTTTTTGCCAGAGTTCCATATTCGTACCACGAGTCTTTGAAAGTCATTTCCCTTAGGGAGGTGATTTGTTTGAAAACATTATAACTACAGAAGTGCGATGAACTGAAGCATCCAGTGGCCTTTATGTTGTTCATTCTAATGGTTGCTATATTTAGTTTTGTGCATGTGGAGGCCATTCTTTGCTAGAAAGGAGCTAAAGCCTGGGGACACTGGTTATTAAAAATAGCTCATTCTCTGTGCGTGTAATTGAACATTATATCTACATCCAAGAGGAAGCAGTAAGTGCAGGGAGGCAATCCTGAGAGAGCCAGACATGAAGAAGCTTCAGGACCAAGTCAAGCCAAAGTGGTTGAGCAGGTTTCTCCTTTATGTCCCTCTAAAATTATTCATTTGAAAGAATTCTTATTTAACCTATTATCAAATGATCTAAGATTCGTTCTCATGTTATTTTCTCTCTTCCTTTCTCATTCGTTTCCAGTCATAATGTTTCTTTTCACAGAGAACTCAGACATGTTGGCAAGACAGACGGTCACAGCCTTCTTTTCCCATTTCAACAGGACATGTGCTTCATTTAACCAGGCTGAGTGAGGCTGTAAACATGCCTACCATCACATGCATACCGTACAAAACCAAAAGGACCCTTAAAAACTACAGTCGTGGCTTGCTATTGTTCTGTTTGATTTTGTGATGAGTTGGTGTTTTTTCATGGAGCACGCCACCAATTTTCAATATACTGTACTAGTCACAAAGTGTAGTACTAGTCTGTTGTATGAAGTTTTCCATGACTGTGGAGGAGCTTTGTTAAGTCTGAGAAAATGACCCAAGTGACTTGACATAATGAATCTCATTTTGGGCTTGGAGAATACATCTCTAGGAGAAAGTCTGCATTACAAACTGGTTGCATTGAGAGTTTACCAGATAGGGAGGAACAAACAAAAGACTCCACAATGTTCCATAATGCAACTTTCAAGTTGCATTATGGAACATTGTGGAGCTTAAAGATGCAATAAGTAGTTTTTCCTAATAAAAAACAATATATAGCCATACAAAAACCCATGCTCTGAATCAACACTTATGACCCACTAAAATTGTGTGGTGGTGTCTGTATCTCCAGAAACCTGTCTCTATTGTCCCTATTATTTGAATTTGTTTTCGTGTCAGACACTATAATAGGTAAGGTCTAAGTCAGAAGCTCAACAATTCTCCTGTCAATACTATGATTATAAGTTGTAAGACTGAAGCCCTGGCTAATTATATGTCAATCGGGGCAGGAGGGCTCAGCACTGAATGTTGAGTTCAGCAGCTGACAAATCCAAATCATTGTGCCAGAGGTGGTTCAGGCATCTGATCAAGATGCCTCCCTAGCGAGTCCTTTTGGAGTTTTACAAAAAATAAGAATTAAAACAGACCATAAAATGACCCACCCCTCCCTTCCCCACATACACATCTGTATGTACACATACACAAACATGCACACACACGCACATAGACACACACATACACAAACACACACTCAGCACATATTGATTGACAGTGTAGAGACATGGCAAGGCACTGAGGATCCAGATGAGGAAAAAGCAACCTGTGGGAGCTTCCACACTGAGAGGTGGCAGAGCCCACAGCCATAGAGGACGCCGTCACAGAGACCACCAGGACCCGGGTAGACCTGGGCGGACTCCACACATGGTGCAGAGCCGCCCAGACCCCCGGGCCCAGGCAATCTCCAAGACCACATCCCCACGGACAGACCCAACACACACCCCAGTGCGGAGACCCCCATGAGGGAACACTGGAGCTAAAAACTAAAAGACTAAAAGAAAACAGGACAGGATAAAAACTAAAGACAACAGGACAGGATAAAAACTAAAAGACTAAAAGACAACAGGACAGGATAAAAACTAAAAGACTAAAAGACAACAGGAAAGGATAAAAACTAAAAGACTAAAAGACAACAGGACAGGATAAGAACTAAAAGACAATAGGGCAGGATAAAAACTAAAAGACAATAGGGCAGGATAAAAACTAAAAGACAATAGGGCAGGATAAAAACTAAAAGACAAAGGGCGTTTTCACACCTGAAAGTCCGAACCAAGGTCCGTGTTCTGTTACATTGTATACATTTGGTCCTGTTGGTTTTGGTTTCACACTGCAAAAGGAATAACGGACTTTACAAGACAATTCTACTGGACACGTCATCTCCCTGTGTACTTCCGCGGCTCATTTTGTTTTGGTTACGCTGCGTTGTTAGGCCGGCCGGCATCTGACGTCATTGTTACTTCCTTAACGTGTTTACACTGAATGAATCCAGCGAGCCACCTTTTACCTGTGGTAATACTTTTGCTGCTCTTTTGCTACCAGCAGCACCAGCTTAAAGAGCAATACGTGAGAGTGCTTGGTATTCACAAGATGAGCCTCCTCATCATGCCAAAACTGTATCGCCGTCGACAGGAGAGGAGGAGAAAACGGCTCGCAATCCTGCCAGTTATAGCAAAGTAAAAAAAACTTCCTGTCATTGATACGAAGGTCCTAACTATAAAAAAAAGTTGTTTTCACACTGCAAAAGGTTCGGCCCTTGGTTCGTTTGGTCGGGGCCGAGACCACCTCTTTTGGTCGGACCAAACTTTGGTCCTTTGGTGCGGACCGTGCTCCGCGGCACCTTTCACACCTGGAATTTAGTTTCGGATCAAACTGAAAAGTCCTAAAGTCCGGACCAAACGAGATAGGTGTGAAAGCACCCTAAAAGACAACAGGACAGGATAAAAAGTAAAATACTACGGTAATATATATATATATATATATATATATATATAATTATTTTTATTTTTTTCTAACTGATTGAACGTTTGTGTTGGTAAATGTACACTGATCTGGATGCATTTGGTTTTTAAACTTCTTTAGAATTAGGGTTGTACAGCGCTGGCAAAATATATATTTTTTTATTATTTCACAAATGCTACAGACCAATCTCAAACCTACCATTACTGGGGAAAATTCTTGAAAATGTTGTTTACCAACAATTACTTGTATATCTGTCACAAAATAATCGTTTTATTTATACCAATCTGGTTTTAGTCATTATGGCCCGACTCTCTGGAACTTGCTACCACATGAAATAAGGTCTGCTACATCTGCGTCTAATTTTAAAAGCAAACTAAAAACATATCTGTTTTCAATAGCTTTAATGAGGCCCCGAGCACACAGTGCGAGGACCCTATTAAAATTGATCCGTTTATTATTATTTTTCCAGGTAATCGCACATTCGGGGGCTTTATCATATATAAAAACTCACCACATTTGGAATATACGTCAATCTCTGGTGAAATATACATATTCTAGTGGTCCCCCTAGAATTGAGCCCCTTGCACAGGTTTGTCGTAGAGACACGAAATTTGGTACATACATGTATCATGGGAAGACGCACCAAATAGTCTCAAGAAGCCATACCCGAAAATGAACAGGAAGTCGGCCACCTTGAATCGAATGTCTGTTTTTCGCAATTTCTACGTTGTATACTTGAACAAAGTCCTCGAACTGAACCTTTGGGATCAAAAGGTATTAAAAGCTTTGCAGACCGGGGACGCCCCAATGGCACATCTGGCCTGAGCACGTACCATAGAGGCCCTGTCCATAGACTGTATATAAATAATGGACATAGTCACTGTGACCTCACCCATTGGTTTGTGGACTGCCCGTTGGAAGCATCGAGTTCAGCCTTACAGTCATTGCCATCTTGCGTCGCCATCTTGTTTCTGATATGGGGAGCAGACCATATCTGGACTGTGGAGGAGGAGAGGGATCTGATCACTGATTACAGCCTCTCTACTCCTCAACCTGACTGAGAGAAGTCACTGCTAATTCATGTTAGCATTAACTGGAGCATTACCTGGGATGTTAGTTTTGGCTAGCAAAAAACAAAAACAAAATGTTTGTTACTGACTCCTTGGAGTGTCTGTTAGTCCAACCAAACGCTGAACAAGACATTTTTACTGAACAAAACGTTCAAATAAACTGTCATTAAGTGAAAATACAGTGAAAGGTCAAAGTTATGAGACCAAACCGATAAACATCCTTTTTTATATCTGTATAGCGTTAAATATAACTTTATTGACATGTTGGCGTGGATACGCATTGTTCTGCTTCTTTCCTGGGGCCTCAGGTATCAACGCTGCGTACGCAATGTTTTTTTGTCCGCACACGCCACATGTAGAAAAAGTGAACTTGCCGTGAGAATGTGCGGACCGCTCCGCAACCTTTCGAGGTGCCATGAGAATGTGCGGTGGCACCGCAAACTTTTGTTTGGCAGAAACTACTGTCTTTTATGCTCTATTTAAAATGTGTTTTATGTCTAAACTCTATCTACACACAACTGGCATTATTTTTATAGTTCATAGCTCTCGGAAAATGCCGTTTTCCACCATCAATAACCCGTCCTTAATATGAGGGGATAGATTGTTTTTTTCATCTATTATCATATTTTAGACTTCACCTGCGTAGTGCTGCTTACTTGTGCAATGATAGTATGTTGAAGTCTATATCTTTTGATGTTAAGATTGTATATTTTCTTAAGTCTATATATTCTGCTATTTCCACTATTTTTATATATACCGAATATCCCTCTAGGGATCAATAAAGTTCTTGTGATTCTGATTATGGAGCGCACACATTTTTCACAGATAACCTGCCTTAATTACTGTGTCAAAGTGCCGATCGCCGACTGTTTCTCCTTTGGTTTAACATGGAGATGTTAACGCTGCAGGTGAACAGCGATCCATGACCACAGATCCCTCTCCTCAGAGAAAAAAACATGTTTGGGAAATCCTTTCAGAATAAGTCAGTGGTGGTGCATATTTTATCCCGTATGTGATGTTTAATTGGGACAACAAGTTAAGTGTGGCTTATAAACTGATGCGTAAAAATTATTTTGGCACACATTACGCATTGGCTGCTCTAACGGCTCTTTGTGCATTTAATAACGGTGGCGTTTAAAAGGAGCATGTGTGGAGGGACCCCTCTGTCATGGTGCTGATCCCAGAACTGACGCAACAAAAAGCTCATTTTTCCTGCCTCCACCTGGAGATCACCACGTCCACCTCGCTAGCAGTGGCAGTAAGTTGATTTGCCGCTGTTTTGTTGATAATCAGCGGGCATGCCAGCGATTTATAGTCATTTGCATGTCATCTGCGTATTCATTTTCGGGAGGAGCCAGGGCGTGGTTGGTGGCTCGTGCATGTGCGCTCAGTTCCCCGCTGGTTGGGATGTATCAAGGAAAGGTGCACTGAACCTGGCGTAAGCACAGTTTGATACATGTGGAGGTGAGTTTGCGTACGTACTTTCCTAGTTTTGGGAGCCTTGTTAGTGACCTGTCAATCAAAGGTAGCCATGCCCCAAATCATACGATTCTTGATCTTCTATTTTCTTCTGAATTGGGCCATTATTAGAACTATTAACATTAAATTGTCTTGAAGAAAAAAATTTTCGAGCGATGTCCTAAAAAAAAAATTTGGAGGTAATAAATGAAGTGAGAAGTTTTTTCCATTTTGCACTGAAATTAATGGACAGAAATGTTTTTGCAGCCAAACTTAGCACCCCCTTCTGGAATTTTCGGTAGAATGCAGCTTGGAGGTTTGCCTCCATGCTCAGAGATTGCCACCTTGCCCTGACCTTGTGAGCGGGCAGCCCAGGCTTGAATCCCACTCGTAGCCCCCCCCCCCGAACAGTTCTACATAACAATATTTCATAAAGTCCCGCCCCTTATGCTTTAACCACGCCCCCTTTCATAACTAATGAACCGTTAGTCATAGAAACTTGTATGAGGTGTCAGTGCACTCAGCAGAGAGTCCCTGTTTAATTGGTGATTGATTACCCCGCCCCTTTTGATTAGCCACGCTCCTTTTCATAACTACTGAACAGTTTGTCGTAGAGGCTTGAGTGACGTATCATTGCACTCTGCAGAGACTGCCTAATCTGCTCTGCCCATTTACGCTTGTCACGCCCCCTTTTGCAACTAATCGGCCGTTTGTCATTCACTCTTTTCAGAGGTGTTGTCGCACTCGCCAGAGAGTTCCTATTTCATTGGTGTCACCTTGCCCTGCCCCCTTAACCTGGTCACGCCCCCTTTTATAACCACTGGCCTGTTTGTCGGAGGTCCTGTTGGTAGGCGGCTGACGATCGCTGGACCTAGACCTCTAACCTTAGACTGTATGCTTTTATATTTATATTTTTGTTTCTTTTGTCATAAATGATATTTGCTTATTTTCTTTTGTTTGTTTTGTTTTTAATTTATTGAAGCACATTGAGTCTACGCCTGTTGTATGAAATGTGCTATATAAATAATCTTGACTCGACATAGAATAATAAAAAGTCATTAATTAATAATGGGTTGTTGTTTTTTGCAAACCTGGCAACCCAGGCTTTTCTTGGATGGATAATAATTGATTGATAAAGCCTTATTATGAACTATCAATAAAGCAAATGGTTACAACTTATAAGCTCTCTATAAAGGCTGACTTGAAGGTAACCACATGTAAAAAGCACTGCAGATTACATACCGTAGTTTTTAAAGTTACTTAAATGCACTATAATGAGATAAACTCTTCCCCTCCGTCTTGTTCATACAAACTGGTGGACACTTCCTGTCAGTGACTGTCCCCTGGCCCTGAGAACTGCTGCTTACACAGTGTTGCCGGGTGAAGAATGGGACAAATCATGCATACAGCAGGGGGATCGACGGTCAGTCAGTCTGTCAGTTTTATAGACAGACTCACACACATATGCATACACAAACACACACTCTCCAGTCTGAGTGCCAGTGATAACACAGCTCAGCAGACACATCTCCGCATTTCCCGTGTCCTCGTCCAGAGTTGGTTCTGGCACTGCAGCTTCCGCTAACAGCTCCAGCCAGAGACATCAGAGCAGGACAGTATCCGCTCTGAGGTGTGTGACTGTGTCGTCTCAGCTCTGTTCCCATAACCCAGCATGCCTTGCTCCCCCTCGCCCACTGCCAGATATACAGAGAGTGGGTGAACAAAACCAGGTGACTGTAAAAACTTCCATCGTGTCCCATCTTAATGTGTCCTCACACAGCCTCAGAAGAACAACAGGTCAAAAGGTCGGCACTCATCAATACCTCTAATGCTAACATCTATACACCAGGAGAGGAGATCAATGTTATTGATCCAAAGCTGTGTTCCTCAAATACATCGTAAAGGTTCACCCAGAGCAATCCGGTAATCATTTCTGACACTTCCGATCAGCCACAGCTCCCATGTGTTTGTGTCATCAGTCAGCATGAAGGACACCTCATGGTTTATGTTGTAGGATGCTGATGAGCAATAAGCTGCTTTCAATTAAAAGGTAAAAGAGCGTATGTCAGGTCTGGTCAGCTTGGTTCTGCTTAACCCTTTATCGGGCGAAGAACTATATTTGGTAACTTCAGTGGATATCAAAATTAGGTCCCCATGTCTCTCTGTTTGGTCGTAGAACCACATGGATTTCTTTCAGCTAATCAGCAAAGATCAGATTCTCAATATTTAGAAAAAAAAGTTGCAAATTTACTCGAATAAAGTGGCAAATCTACAAGAAAAAAATTGCAGATTTAAGAGATTTAAAGTGGCAAATATGCGCGAAAAAAATCACATTA
The DNA here is from genome assembly GCF_030273125.1 of Centropristis striata. NCBI lineage: Eukaryota > Metazoa > Chordata > Actinopteri > Perciformes > Serranidae > Centropristis > Centropristis striata. The sequence continues at coordinate 18,871,768 of NC_081518.1, forward strand.
ACGTGAAAGAAGTGAAAAAAAGCAACTTTTTTCTCGCAGATTCACCACTTTAAATCTCATAAATCTGCACATTTTTTTCACATAAATTTGCCACTTTAATCTTAAACTTTTTTCTCAAAATATTACCCCCTCCGCTGGGTCCCTATGTTTTTTACACATTCTGGCTGTATGTAATATCCTCCAATATTCTCTAGGGTTGAAATTTGCAAGTATTTCAATGAGTGCCCTATTAAGAGTTACGAAACATGATCTTTAAAATGTAATTAGAAATGTTATATTCATCTGTGGATGGATGTCCTATGCAGTGAGTAAACAAGGACCTATTGGTGTATTAGAAAAAGCAACTATGACAAATTTGTATTGAGTGTAACTCAGGTATTTGTGTTACTGTTTTCTGCTCACATGTGTAAATCTTTCAAATGCAATTTTTGCAATTATACTTCTAATGTTGAATTATGTCAAAGTCATCAGTAGGACTTGGTCCAAATGTAGTAATTTTGGCTGCACTAAGGTTTAATTGGTGACTCTTAATTGCCCGTAGGAGTGAATGAGAGCATGGTTGTCTGTCTCTATGTGTCTGCCGTGAGAGTCTGGAGACCTGTCCAGGGTGAACCCCGCCTCTCACCCAATGTCAGCTGGGATCCCCACCACCAGAATTCGGATAAGCGGTTAAGGATAATTAACGAAGGGATGAATGAACCTCACCGGGTACACGAGCAAACTGTAATCAGGCGTGCTGTGAGACTTGATGTCTGACTAAGGAGCTGCATTATTAAAAAGGTATGTTTACATATTATATATTATGTTATGTATGTATGCACACCCTGCACAGGCTAAATATGACACATTGCTGTTATTATTACTTCTACCATTATTATTATTATATACATATACTGTTGCTGCCATTACTATTACTATATACTGTGACATACTACTTTTATTATTATACTGGCCTTATTATTATATATTATTTTATACTGTCTAGTCACAATAACATTATTACCATCATATCATCAGTACAATTATTACTATCATCTTACCACTGTATCTTACCCACCAACTGATCTTCTTTTTAACTCTTAAGTGTCCTTGTTCTATTGTTGTTTTTATTTATTCTACCTCAGTATTTTCTTCTACCTAAATACCGGACTGCTGTGACAACCGAATTTCCCTTCGGGGATGAATAAAGTAATCAATCCATCCTCACCAACACCTCCTTTAGGTGGACTGGAAGGAGCTCATTGTGCATTCTGCATTAAAAGTGAATCAAAATGTATATTTTTCACTCCATCTTAACTAATAGAAATGTGGAGTTACTTAGTTTCATGCTGCATGCCTAGAATTTACGATCTTAACAGTTGATTTAAAAGCCAAATAAGCACTGTCCCTTATTAACATCTGTGGAGGAAAAGGTTTCTATGGAAGGAACAATTATCAAAACATACTTATTATTAGGCATAACATACAGTTACTTGAGTTGATTTTTTCTTTAAAAACAACTTTACAATGTAGTTTATGTCTGATGAACCATATAAAATATGTTGTGACACTGCAGCTGCTGAACCCTCATATCCAACATGTTTTTTTCATGTAACTCAGATACTCCACCTGGTGGTGAGAGTCAGAGTGTACTGGACTTTGCTTTTTCTCACTGCCTGTATGTTGTATGTGTATTGAACAAGGAGACACACAAGCTATGAAACAGTAAAAGTTTACTATGAAAAACGGCAACAAATTATTTGCCAGAGTTATCCATTTACAATGATCAATAACATTTAACTACACAGAAATAAAAAGTAGAAACTTATAAAAAATGCAGATGTGCTTTCAACATTTGCTGCAAGATTAGTAAGAAACAAAACAAATATCTAGAAAATATGAAACAATCAGAGCAGGAAATCTACAAATTCTTAGCTGCCATTAGCGATCAGGATATGTAACAGGAGCAATAGCATAGCTGTTATAGATCATTTACTATTTACAAAGTTTGAGAAATATTTCACACAAACACTAAAACACTAAAAAAAGAAAATAAAGGAGTGTGTCAGTGGAAAAGACAAAAACTGTCACAAAGCAAAGACACGAAGGAGGAACAAACAAACCTGGTTGGGTTTCACTCAGGCTTCACTAAACAATCATTGTAATACACTTCTGAAATGTGTGTGATATTTCCATAAACATTTGCTTAAAAACATCACAATGAAAAGTAGTACTATGATCAAATCAGCACTACAGAAGTTCCCCACGCCTCATGTGGGTTAGTGGTTTTAATCCTCATGAGACAGAATGAAGAGAAACACAAAGATGGTGTAGTTTTGTCTTTTGCAGTCCTACAAGAATGCACACACACACACACACACACACACACACACACACACACACACACACACACACACACACACACACACACACACACACACACACACACACACACACACACACACACACACACACACACACACACACACACACACACACACACACACACACACACACACACACACACACACACACACACACACACACACACACACACACACACACAGCCTCCCAACCCCAAAAACAAAGAAAAAAAGGTGCATCTAAAGTGTTTAATTAGATAGTAATTTGTCCATGTGTGTATTTCTACAAATAAATCACAAGTGCCAGCCTGTGTGTGTGCGTGTGTCTTTGTGTGTCTACTGGACGTGACAGTTGTCTTCTTGTCGACTCTCTTTGTTGTCTAAACTCAGTGAACTCTCTTCGCCACTCGCTGGGGGACACTTCCTGCTGGAGCTCTCTGCAGAGGGACTCTGGAGGGATATGGGCCCCAAAGCCTGTGAAGCACAAGACACAAGACAAGATGAAGAGCTGAACAACGGGAAACGTGAATTAGTGTAAAGCCTCTGTAAATCAGGTGACTGACATTTTTTCCTCTTGACCTCTGTGACCTGAAACCTCTACATCCTTAAAATCACCAGCGGGTCACTTCAGCTGACCTGAGGCAGTTAGAGGCTGACCTGGACTGACTGAGACTTAGGAAGGGGTCCGGATTTCCTGTGGACATATTAGGGGCCCAGCAGCAACCTAAACTAACACCATATACATTGACCTAGAAAGTTCAACTTGGTAGGAAGTTCCCTCAGATGCCAACAGGTGCTATGTCTAGTTTTCTGAAGCATATGAAGGTTATCACGGCCGTGTTTTGTTCCAGCTATAATTTAGTCTCTGTTCTCTATTAGGGATGGGCATCGATTTTCGAATAGTCATTAAATCATAAAAAATCGAATAGTTCATCATATCTGGAAGGGAAAAAAGTTTTATTACTGGTGCCTTCCGCACGGGGCAGCGTAGCATTTGATGATACAGTGTGGCGGGCTAGATGCCAAACTGTAGAAGAAGAAACAAACGGAGGAGAGGGTGTTTTCCACGGCGGGACAAGTTAGCCCCCAGAGGGATGTAAGCTGCGTTCAGACTGCAGGCGAATCTGATTCAAATCAGATTCCTACTCAAATCCAATTTTTAGGGCTGACTGTCCACACTATTTTTAGCAAGTGTCCAAATCGGATATGGCTCTGTTCAGACTGGGCCACATTATTGACTGATCTGACAAGTTGCCATAGTAACGGCGTCAGAGCGTCTGACGTCATATAATTGCGACAGCGACAAGAACAACAACAAACATGATGGAGGCAGGTCACCTCAGTATATTGGCCTTATCACTGTCCAGTAGAGGTGCAGAACATCTCAGACGCACCAGGGGAGAAACCGGGCGGATGGACGTCCCCGTCGGGCCCGTATGAGTCGGGCGCGGCTGCCGGTGGACACCTCGTCTCCGCGCTATCGGCGCTACGCGTGCCGCGTAGAGTGACGTCACGGACAGTCAAAACCGATCTGAATGTTTGGAGCGGTTCAGACTGAGACGCATCTGTCCAAATGCGATCTGAAACTACCTCCCGAAGGTGGTTTCGATCGGGTTTGCAAAAATCGGATTTCATGTGATTTGTGACTGTTCAGACTTCAAAATAACCATCCAGTTCCAATCTGGATGGGCTTAAAAATCGGATTTTGGCTGGCAGTCTGAACGCGGCCTTAGAGACTCTGGAGGTGACGTATGCAGCAGCACATACACACTGTACTGCTACAGAGCTAACGGCGGCTCTTCTTAACAAGAGGGCCTCCAGCTCCTTAGCGGTAAGTAAGTAAGGGGGGTGGGGGTTATCGAATATTCGAATATTAATCGATTAGTACTTTTGCCTGAAATGCACATTCCTATTCTCTATATGGAGTATCATTGATACAAAAACCTAAAGGCAGAAACACTAGACTGCGTTTTCCCACATTCAACAAGGCATCTTTAGTGTTTCAGCTTTGTCCCCTGGGGAACATTTCTTACCAATATAGGGAGCAATGAAAAACCGTGATACTGACATTACTGCAGGGAAAGGACTTGACAAAGGAAAACGACCTAAAAGGTTGTTGAGATTTTAGTCTGACCAGTCAAGCTGACTGAAGCAAATGTGGACAGTCAGGAAGACACTGGGCCACTAGTAGCTCACAGTTACATCTATTCCTCTCTGTATAAGGCCTGGAGTCAGACAGCACTCTGCTTTTTACTCTGTGATGACCAGATTGTAAAATGCAACATTATTTGCTGTTTTGGAGAGCATGCCATTTGTGTTGACATGCAAGTGACCAAGCGCATGTTCATTTAGTGCTGCTGGCAGCTGACAGGATACTGTACTGTGTGTGTGTGTGTGTGTGTGTGTGTGTGTGTGTGTGTGTGTGGTGCTTGCTGCTGCTCACCTTGCCATCAGGTGCAGTGTGTCTGGCAGCCAGTCGAGGGCTGCAGCGCTTCACTGTGGTTCTCCTCATGATGAATGGACTGGCCTCCCCCAGTGGAATGTCTGCAAAACCTGACACAGAACAAAAGACGACTTATTTTTCGTGCCATGGAAAATTAAACTTGTGTTGAGTGAAACTGTGTATACGGTTAATGGTACACATAACTGTGTCTGAAGCTAATGGAGAGTCTAGAGTCATACAATATAAGAACAATTAGAAATTAGATCACCGCATGTTTGTGGTGCCATTTCTCTTTTAATATTACATTTCCCCTTTAAATTAGAAGCTTATCACATTTTATCCCAGTTAATATTAAGAGGGCCCAGTCTGCTAAAGGTAGGACTAGATGTCTTTATTGTTGAAGCTGGTGAGCTACAACACATACCTCTCTGCACTAGCTCAGGAAGTCCCTCTGGTCTAAACTCGTCCTCGTGCTGCTCAGGTCTAGGTTTGGGCGTGGTCACAGTGCTGGCTTTGAGCTTCTTTGTCAAGTTGTGCAGGGCCTCCTGTGCACTGTCTTTATCACTGATGTCACGGTGACCCCGTTTCCCTGGAGATGACCCCTGAGGAGACCTCTGCGGTGTTGACGGAGACATGTTCTCAGTGTTGTCCTCCGGTTTTTCTTCCTGGTGTTTGGAGGAAGACTTCTGTCCTGTGCGCCGGCTGTTAGCTTGGTTAGCACGTTGGCTAGCGGTGAGCTGCTCCAGCCGGGTCGTCAGCGCATTGTTGGTCTCTTCCAGTTTGTGGACTTTAACCATCAGGCTGCAGTATTTATCGATGCTCTCATCTGCCTCTCTGCTTTTCTCCTCCAGGAGTTTGTTCACCTCATCCAGCTCACTCTTCATCTCCTGCAGCTCTCTGTTTCTCTCCTCTAACTCCTGCTTCCTTCCATCGAGGGCAGCCTCCAGTTCTTCCACCTGCTTGGTTCTATCTTCTGCCTCTGTCTTCTTCTGCTGCAGGGCAGTCTTCAGGTCTTCCACCTCCTTCTTCCTCTGCTCTGCCTCCATCTTCAGCTGGCTCAGTTCAGTCTGCATCTGCTTGTTGCTCTTTCCGTCACCTGGAACAAAAACGTGGCTTCTGTTAATGAAAATGAATCAGCTACACCAAAGATTAAGGGGAGATACACACTAGATCAGAAATCATGTTGGAGGTTGTGTGGTCAAGCGGAGGCAGACCATCCACATGTGTTCTGGAAATGTCAAAAGATGGAGGGATATTGGGAGGGAGTCTGGAGTGTGCTGAGGGAGATACTGGGATATGAGATACCAAAGACTTGTCTGGTATTATATCTGGGGAACATTCCACAAGAGGAGGTACAAGGAGAGGATAAATACCTGGTGAAAGTACTATTGGTGGCTAGCAAGAAGGCCATTACAAGGGCCTGGTATAAGGTGGATCCCCCTACTAGAGAACAGTGGCTGAGTGTTGTGGAGGAGATTTATGATATGGAGAAGTTCACACATATCTTGAGAATGCGGGAGGAACCGTTTGAAGGGAAATGGGAGAAATGGAATTATTACAAAAAGGGTGAGGGTGATACCACTGGTAACTATAGTAATGATAACTGAACAGGACAGAATTGTTGCATTGTGACTGAAGAAAGGACCGATAAGCTGCTACTGGATGATTTTTGTTGTTGTTGTTTTTTTGTGTGTGTACTATTGTATTTAAATGGAAAAAACTCAAATAAAAATTAAAGTTTAAAAAAAAGAAAAGAAAAAAAAGTGAAAATTAATCAGCTGCACCCTTTTAAAATTGAATCCCCATGTTTTCAGAGCACAAAACAGCTGAGACATGAAGTCTGAGAAACCAAAAGGAAACAAAAATTCTGACAAAGTGAACACATGCCAACTTTCTTTCAGTCATCAGGTAAATGTACTCCTGCATGTTAGCATTGAAGCTAATGCCCACACAGCCTTCCTTATCTAACACTACTGGTCTTTGTCTGGAATCATTCATATCTTGGATTGGTTTGGATTTTGTAAAAACGCAAACTTATGCCATGAATACACAGCATACAACCTCAAAATATTGTTCTTATTGTTACTGTTTATTTATTTTATTTTTTTGCACTACCTCAGACCTGAAGCTTGTTATCATATTTGCAGTTTCTTTTTGCACAACTGTTTTTTATTATAAATATTTAACCTGTGGTTCTGTTCATTTTTACATGTTGCATTTTTCTTGTTACTAAATATTTCAGATAAATTTTGGGGTCTTTGTTTTTATCCCTGTGGTCTCGAAAATGGTATTGAGTATGGAATATTTTCCTGAGTATCGGTATCGAGTTGAAAATGTTAGTATCGTGACAACCCTACTTATTAGTAATGTTGGTAGGCTAATGTACACGTAGTAGGCTGTTCTTCATTTTGAGGCTCAAAATAAGGTTTGCGGCTCCGTTCAGACATTATTTCTCTTTTTGCTGTCCAAAAATGGCCCTTTTTGTTCGTAAAGGTTGCCGACTCCTGATCTACAGTAACACTGACACTCAAGCATCCCAGAGACCCTTTAATGTTAATGCACATTTAATTATGTTAATTGTTAATGTTATTTGTGGTTTTCAATATAAAACGTGTTGAAGTGATTTAATTGTGTACATCTGTATTTTGACATCTTCATCATAATCACAGATCACTGTAATATGATGATTATGACTTTCATACTGATGTCTGTGTCCAGATTGAGAATTGTAGTCAGCCCTAAAAAGCTTCCAATTCACGTGAATGAAATAAAGCAAAAGCAGTGAAATGTTTCCACACCTGAGCTGTTCAACATGTCCTGCTTCTCCTGCTCCAGCTGTTTGCACGTCTTCATCCAAAGATTCATCTTGCTCAGGGCAGAGTCCCTCTCTTTAGACACACGAGCAGCCTGACACGTCAGCTCACACACCTGAACAGGATGGACACAAAGTGACGAGATTCACTCATGTGGAAATAAAATAAAACAAGATATCAATCTTACTAGAAATGTCTCATATTTAGGCTCAGTCTTTGACACATGCTGAGTGACAGGCGACGAGGCTGGACTAGTTTTATTTGATTTTTCCCACTACTACTCACTTATGTCTCATTCAAGGATGCTCTGTTGTTTAAAGAATTAATTCAGATGAAAGAAGAAAATTCTTGGATTTAAGCTTTTTATAGGACTGAAGGTGAAACAAACAAATAAAAATTAACTGATGATGATTTTTAAAGCCAGAGTGAAATGATTGACATGACATATTCTACTTATTTACATATTCTTATACTCTTAGTATATTATCTATTGTATGTATATCTGGTATAGTCAAGTATTTAAATGCATATATAATGCTGGTATAGTAAAGTAGTATACCATATCATAGTATATCATATCTTATGTATTTATGTATATGTGCACACACATATTTATACATGTTTATACATGTTTACATATTATATATTATGTTACGCCCTGCACAGGCTAAATATATGACACATTGCTATGTTATTATTATTATTATACATTATATATATATATATATATATATATATATATAAATAAACTGTACTATTATTATATACTGTCCAGTAACAATAACATTACCATCATATCATCAGTACAATTACCATCATCTTGCCACTGTACCTTACCTACCAACTTATCTTCTTTTTAACTTTCTGTTTCTGTTTTTTTCTGTTGTTTTTATTTATACTACCTAATGATTCTAACTATCCATCCATCCATCCACCTACCTGCTCATTGAGCTGTGCAGCAGACAGTCTGGATGCTTCCAGCTCCTTCTCCATCGAGGCAACTGTGGACTGAAGAGTCTCTTGTTCTTGTGTGAGTTTCTGCTTCTCTTCTTCTGCTCTTTGCTTGTCTTGTTCCAGTGAACAAACAACTGAAGACAGGTTATTTTTCTCGGCCTCAATCACAGAAAGAGAAGACTGCAGTTGTTGTTTCTCCTCCTCCATTCTCTCTTTTTGTTCCTTCAGTGAAGAAACCGTTTGCTGCATGTGGTGTTTCTCCTTCTCCATGGAGGAGAGGCTGGACTGAAGCTTCTCTCCGTCATTGGCCAGTTTCTCTTTCTCTTCTTCTACAGATGTCAGAGTGCAGCGAAGCTCATCTCTCTCTTGCTCCAATGAACACAGGCTAGAGTGCAGTTTCTCTTTCTCTTCTTCTACCTGTTCTTTCTCCGCCATAAGAGAGGAGATGGATCTTTCTGAGGCCTGTCTCTGCTCTGCCTCCTTCTCCAGCAGTTCTCTCTCTTCCTCTTTCACTTTTATTAGTGTTTTAAGCTCTTTTATTTCTTCTTCCAAAGCCTCGATACTGGTCTTCAGCTTGTTTCTCTCCTTCTCCCACTCCTCTCCTTCTGCCTGCCACTCCTCCAGAGAAGACTGCAGACAGCTTTTCTCTTTCTCCATCTCCACCAGCAGAGACTGCATCCTCTCTCTCTCCTGCTCACTTTCAGCACTCGTTTGTTCAAGGGAGATTTCTCTCTGCCGAGAGGCTTCCAGTTCAGCCTGGAGGCCATCCACTTGTTTCGTCTGCCTCTCTGCTTCCTCCCTCATTCCTTTCTCCAGCTCTTCTACTCTGCACTTCTGCCTTTCTTCTTCCTCTCTTCTATCCACCTCTGCCTTCTCCAGCCCTCTCTCCAGCTCCTCCTTAGAGGCTTTTAGTTCTCGTATCTCTGTGTTTTTTCCCTCCAGCTCTCTCTCCATGCTTTCTTTCTCAGATCTCAGGCTGTCCAGCGTGGCAGAGAGCTCTGTGAGTTTCTCCCTGAGCTCCTTCTTCTCCTCCTCTACCTGTAGGTCAGGATGTGGTGAGGTTGGAAAGTAGACAAGGGTGGAGGAGGAATCCCATTAATATATAACAACAACTGTCATGTTTTGCTTTTAGAACATACAGGAAAAACATTAAAGTGCATCATATAGAGCTAATCACAGATTAATATGAAGGTACCTTTGTCCTCTCCTCCTCCAGCTCAGCTTTGGCTGTTTCCGCCTGTGAAGAGTAGAAATCAACTGTATTTAAAACAAACATGATGGGGATTTTAAAAAAATCGACGCATTTTAATCGCACTTATTTTTGCACCGCTGAACGTTTCTCACTGGATACGTTTCAGGCCGACCGATTATACTGGAGCACCAACTAGCGTTCATGAGTTCAGACAACAACAAACCACAGTGAACATGAAGGAAGAAGCTGATGAGATGCTTTGGTTGGCCCCGTGGATGATGGGACATTTTGTTACAAAAAACCAACGGATGGAAGCGTCGATAAGAGCATGGTTTTGTTGTTATGCAACAAGGAATTCACATATCACCGCAGCACATCCAGCCTCAAGTATCACCTCAATGCAAAACATATAGCAGCTAGCGGCTAGTGTGGTAGCTAGCGTGGATTGTGTTTTACTTAAAAAACCAAAGTATTATAGTTTACAGAAGGTCTACCTACCTATAGGCTACCTGAATTTATGAAATGTACTATATTTCTAAATATGCTATTGCTACACTTATGGCAAAAATTGCACTGGTCTGTTGGACTTGAACAAAAACAAACACTATTTTTGTCGCTTAAGCTTATGTATTCAGTCATTATTCAATGGTATACTAAAAATCCATGTGAAAAAAATTACTTCTCACTGCTCTCAGGTCAAATATTTATATGCGATTAAAATGCGATTCATTTCGATCGATTAATTAATTACAAAGCCTCTAATTAATTAGATTCATTTTTTTTATCGAGTCCCAGCCCTAGTTACAATGTAAGACAGCTGTTTTTGACATGTTTACGACAGAATACCTGCAACACAGCTTCCTCTAGCTGTTGCTCTTCGTCTTCCTTCTCTCGCTCGAGGGCATTGATGCGGTCTTGCAGTGAGTCAGATTTCCTCTGGGCAGCTACAGACAGAAAGGGTCAAAGTGAGTCCAACAGCCAGTCACAGATCTCAGGAGGTTATGTAAGCATAAAGGATGTTGAGAGTCACCTTTGAGAAGCTCTCCCATCTTCTTTTTCTTCCTCTCGTCAGACTCGATGCGGACCTGGAGCTTTTCGATACCAGTTCTCATTTGTTGGATCTCGTCTTGTGTGGAGTTCAGACGAGAGGCGATTTCTCCTTTTTCTAGCAGAGAGGACTCCAGAGACTGTGAGAGACGACACACTTCTCCCTCCAAGACCTTGAGGAGAGACAGCAGGGAAACAGGCAGGATTAGAAACTAAAGAGCATCTGGACCATCTGAGGTGTTGTTGCTCCATGTATTCTATAGCTTTCACACCGCTAGTTCGATTATTTGGTCCGCACCAGGCAGTAAAATTGTTACGTTGTAGCATACAGACTACGTGTGGTCCGCGTTCACACATGCAAACGACCCACATTGGTCTGAATGACGTTTTGTCATCTTCCGGTGGAAATAAGCTCCAATTTCAACTTCCACAATGGAGCGACACATTCGCACACTGTTTCTTGTGCTGGTCCTTGCTTTTTATATCGTCAACATTACCCATTTCTGGCAAAATATCCAGTTGATGATATGACTGATATTGACTACTTGCAGTCTTTTGCTTTGTGAAAACATTTTTTTTTGTATTTTGATGAATGATTTCATAGGTTAAAACATGTAAACGTGTGTGTTCGCAAGCTGTGTGCGTAAAACACAACACAGCTGATCAATTAACTACGGAAGCGTATTGCTGCCACCCTTATAAAAAATATCCTCCATTTATCTCGTTATAACGAGATACTATCACATTATTTCGAGATAATGAATGTTCCTCGTTATAACAAGATACTGTCACGTAATAATATAGCCCTAATAACGAAGCGAAACGACAAGCAAGAATAGGCTATGGCTCGTTTGGAAGATTTAATTAAATTCTACTTTAGGCTTGGTTTGAGACATGGTGAGATTCTTTTTTTTTTTTATAGATTCTTTTTTTTGGCATTTTTATGCTTTATTGATAGTGATAGAGTGAAAGGGGGTGATAGAGGGGAAGACATGTGGCAAAGGGAGCTCAAGCCGGATTCGAACCCGGCTCCGCCGCAGCAAGGACTCAGCCTTAATGGTAAGCGCTCTACCAGTGTGAGCCACCGGGATGCCCGACATGGTGAGATTCTACAGTTATTGAACACAGTGGATGATATTGGAGGATTTTGAAATGTATGAGGTTGTACCGAATGAAACATGTAAATTAGATTAAATTAATTTCATACCAGTATTTCCCCGACATTCTTTCAGCAGCAGCGCAACACATGGCTAATTTGAATATTCAAATTTGCGCTGCTGCTGAATGAATGTAGGGGAATATAGACGCAGCACACAAATTAAGCACTGATGCATTTCGAATACTTTGTTTAGACCCGAGTTGGTCCAGGTTCGCGTTCTCACCAGAGGGACCGCACCAGAGGTTGGCATTTGGTGCGGAATCAAGTGGACCGAGACCACCTCTTTTTGGAGGTCTCGGTCCGCTTGATTTAGTGCGCATTGAGAGTGCGATTGATGCTTTCAAACCGACGAAAACGAACCGAATTAAGAGCTTTTGGTCCGAATGGACTGTTTAGTGCGCACCAACTGCTGTTGGGACCAGATTTAAGAATAAAGGGGACACGGCAGACAAAAGCATCAAATTTTCTCCACATGCTCTCTATCTCCATAGGTTTCTATTTTTGGTAGGAGCCACTTCATCAAGATTGTGGATCAGAGATGGCACCCATATAAAGTCTATGAGAACCAATATATCTTCCAAGCCACTTAGAAGGTCAATCTTGGTGTCAAAATATACATTTTCTGTTGGGAAAAATGTATATACAAGATCTGACATGAGATGAAAGCTTTCCCTTGATTTTATTGAGCAGTGTACATGGCAGCTAATCCGCACTCTTCCGTGAACATAGATTCCAAACATTTTCAACTGAAGTGGCTCCTGCCAAAAATTGAAACTTATGGTGATAGAGAGCATGTGGAAAAAAATTGGTGCTTTTGTCCGGCTTGTCCCCTTTATTTAGCTAAACCGCCTGACTAATACTAGAAGCATGCTAACTGTAAATGCCTTCTCAAACACAAAAATCTTCATCTTGTCTTTAATCAACAAGATCCAGAGATTTGTGCAAGTGGAAAAGCCCTCACCTGGATCTTGCAGACCATGGACTCAGTGTTGTGATTGGCAGACGTGTGATCATCTTTGATCTTGTCCAGCTGCCCGATGAGCTCCCGCCTTTCTCCGCTCTGTTGGGATATGGCCTGCTCCAGCGCCTTTATCTGCTCCAACAGCTTCAGACAATGAGAAGAAAAGGGAACTAACTATCAACCTTTTAAAAACAATGTCAGCATATATGACCACATCACTGAACAATTTGCAAAAAAACTAACAAAATGAGCAGGACTCTGTGCTTCTTAGACTGCCCTGAAGAAGCAAATCTAATAAGTGCACATAGGTTCATGTTACCAATGCAGACAGCTCTATATGACAGCCTGTGTCACATATTTTAACTGTTCCGTGCACATACCTGTTGTCTCTCTGTCTTCAGCTTGTCCATGCTGCTCTGCAGGGCTTCATACTCCTTTCTCCCCGCTCTGATGTCATCCTCCAGAATGGAAATGAGGTTTCTGGTGTCACAGTTAGTCTTCTCCAGACTGTGAACCTTCTCTCTCCACTGGCCCAAAGACTGGTCCAGGTCATCTCGCTCCTCAGTGCAGGACACCAGTTCAGACCTCAGCTGGGTTGTCTTGAGAAACAGAAAGATTTACAATAGTTATGCCACACCAACTGATCAGTGAGCTTAAAAAACACAACACGTTTAATAATGTTACGCTGTCTTGTCACGATTTGCCCAAAGAGAAGTGAAATGCTTGAGTCGACATGTTGCTTTAACCCATTTAGGCCTAAAACGCCTGGAAAACCTCGATTTTCAAAAAAAGAACCCCCTAAAACCTGAAGTTTTTCTGGAAATTCAACAGAAGATTTTTCAGCCTCTGTAGCAGATAGAAATGAAATTCAAAAAGTATTTGAGAGCTTATACCCGTGGCTTTCATGAGAAGAGTTTATTTGTCCAAACCTTCAATAAAGTTTTTTTTTTTTAAATCAAAGTCAGCAAATGTTACATTTGACTGAATAAAAATCCTATGCATAATACTAATACATGCCCATTAACAAGATGCAAACATGATATGATCATTGGAAGAAATAGACATAGTTCTCATTAGCCTACTGTAATAAAACATAATAATAATGATAATAATAATAAATAATAATACATTTTATCTATATTGCACTTTTCAGGGTACTCAACAACGCATAAAGTAATATAAGACATAAACAGTCATGATTTCTTATATCATCATCACAATGAATTAGTATTATTATTGTTATTATCTCCAGATGGCCACAAATCTGTCTGTTCTTCGGTGAAAATATGTCATCTAAAAACATATTCCTCATCCATAAATCCTGGTCGATTGGTTCTGAGGGTTCAAAGTCCAGATCAGCAAATAAAATCATCGGTGCTGTTTTCATCAGATCGCTTCCGTCACTTACTGCTGAGCTCCTCCGCTATAGTCGTCTTCCTCCATGATTTCAAAGTTCTGAAAAAGTCCCATGTTGCATTGCGACACTCCCACATGTATTCTGATGCATTTTATTGGCCAAGAGACAGAAAATAGGTGGAAAAAAACTACAAATACTACAAAACGACGTATCCGCTGTCCCGGCCTTAATGGTAGAATAATGCAACAGCGCCCCCGGTTTTAATGGTAGAAATGCGGTAATGCTTTCCCGCCTTAAATGGGTTAAAAGATATTCTTTTGTTTGGCTTTGGCTCAGCACCCACCTCTGTCCTGAGTGTTTCTATCTGCTGCTCCATGCCTGAACACGTCCTCCTCTGGCTCTCCATGTCAGCCCTCAGTGTGCTCCTCTCTCCCTGCAGGCTCTCCAGCTCAGACTCCATGCCCAGGATGTGCTGCTCCAGGTTGGCTTTCTCAGAGCGAACCCTCTTCAGCTCACTCTCCTGCTGAAGGAATTTCTCATCCCACCCACCTACAGGACCAAGGGAACCATCTACTCAATACCAACATGCAATAGAACAAACTACAGCTCTTAAAGCCTGCAAATCCTTCAGAAATCATGCTGTGCCATTATATAAAGACAAACTATGGTTGCACTTTATTCACAACAACATACAGTTAACACTGCTTAAGACTGCATGGGGAAGTTTATCCCTCATATGCAGTTAGAAACATCATATTTACCTTTGGCCATCTCCAGTCCTTCCAACATTTCCAGAACATCAGCCTGCTGGAATTTGGCTGTTTGCAGCTGCAGAGTTAATGTGTCCCTCTCCTCTGACAGCTGAGACAGCTACAATTAAACATGCAGTGTTAGCATCAGTTCTATTTGAATAGCAGTGTAAGAATGACATTTAGTTCTATATTCAGTGGTATTTGGTAAGGGTGCACTGATTGATCGGCACCGATTTCCTTAATTTTGCGGGATGGTCTGATTCTTTTTAGAGATGGTCCAATCAGGTTTTTTGGGACCGATACCGATCACCTAAAGCCTCACCGATCCGATTACCGATCAGAACCGATCGATCACGTGGGACGATATTAATATTTATATTTTACTCGTTTCCCCCCCATCAATTTATCCACTCATGCACAGGCCTATAGTCTTTCATTTATGTAACCTTGTAATCATTTATTTACTAGATACTACTAGGTTACCTAGATTGACCTTTATTTATTGCATAGCAGTAACTTTAATATTCCTTCATAGCAGCAGTGGCACTGTGGAAAACAATATGCCAACATGGCCTCTTTAGGACAGTCAAGAACAGGCAAGAGCTTCATGTTGAAAGTTCACTCATTTATTGATACTATCCATTTTAAATGGCTCTATTGTTGCATATATCGTATCAAATAAAATTCAAATAAAAATTGAGCCTATTTAACAGGCTAAACAAACTCAAAATGCCAGTCTGAACATCGGTGGCATTATGTCACATTGTTACACAGTACAGTGTAAAATATTATTATTGCTCACTCTCACACTAACATTTCTCTAAATGTCTAAACACTTGCATAAATTGCAGCTAGCGTGTGTGACAGCGGACTCACTCACTTAGATAAAGTTCCATGTGGCAGACATGTTGTGGGTGTGTGTAGGTGCATGCAGGCTGCGTGACCACAACACAACACTTCTTCTTCTTCATTTTAAAGCGGCAGCGTTTCAGCGCACTACCGCCACCTTTGGATCCGGAATGTATATCACACCATAACAAACACTTGTAAAGCACATGTAGGTATAATGCGATCGGATCGGTGATTTTAACCTTTGATCTGATTTTTCGATCTATCTTTTTCTTATCATTTCGGGCCGATCCGATCAGTTGCCGATCGATCGGCGTCATCCCTAATTCTTTTACGTCAAACTGATCTTATCTAGCGATCTTATCTACACTGTAAGACTTTGCTGTAAATTTACAGTCAAATTCTAACAGTAACTTGCTGTATTATGATTGTACAGTATATTGCTGTGAAAACAATGCATTGTGGGAGTTATCATGATTGCTCAGGCATTCCAGCAGTCAAAATGATATTTTTACAGGAATTTACTGTTTTCAGCTGAGCATGTCGGGAAAATAAAGCCGTTATTTATTAAAAGAAAAAAAGTTTTATTTTATTTAATTTTAGTCTGGGCTGAAATAATCACAATGTGTTGTTTTTCCAGTAATACTAATATAGAGTTTTCATGGATTAGCTGTAAGATCATTTAGAGTTAAACATTTAAACGTCACACTATTTTTTTTCTTCATTACGAGACAGTTTGTCAGTACACGGACCTGTATTTACAGTAACTTACTGGCAACACTGCTGCCAGTAATTTACTGTCATTTTAGAGTAAAAAGTTTTACAGTGTACCTCCGCAAAGGTCTGAAAGTGCGTCTGCACGTTGCGTCTTTTTTAACAGTTACACTGTTAAAAAAGGAGAGCAAAGGATAACCATTTGTAATTCATGTCAGGCCATGTTAAAGAAAAATACTGTTGTGTTACTGTTTTTCAATAAAATAAGATTCAAACATTGAAGGTGTATGCTGTGAGGTATAAAAAAATCTTTATCGGCCAAAATCAGAATCGCCAAGTCAGGCTTTTTAAAAATCGGTGATCGGCCAGAAAATTGCAATGGGTGCACCCCGAGTATTTGGCATTCCTACCTGTTCAGCGAGGCCTTTCTTCTCCTCCAAAGCCATGTTCATCTTGTGTGCTGCACCCTGAGCCTCCACCTCTGCTGCATGAACTTTCTTCTCTAGGTGTTCAACTTGCACTTTCAGTTCGGAGGTCAGCTCCATTCTCAGCGCGAGGTCCGACCTCAGGAGGTGAAACTCAGACTGCAGAGTCTGGAGTTCTTGTTTTGTGATCATTTCTGTGAAGTCGTGGAGCTCATCTGGTACCTGGGAGGATTCTGCCACTGACAGAAAGAAACAGATAATTTATAAATCATTGATCAGATTGAAAGCAATGTGTCATAGTGTGAGTCAGAATTCATCTAAATCAGAATCATGTCCCTGAACATAAAATAAGTTGTGACGCTTATGTTGGCCTCGGCAATAGCCTTAACCCTTAATAGGGCACTCATTGAAATACTCGCAAATTTCAACCCTAGACAATATTGGAGGACATTACATACAGTCAGAATGTGTAAAAAAAAACATAGGGACCCGGGGGAGGGGGGGGTTATATTTTGAGAAAAAAAGTTTACCAGATTAAAGTGGCAAAAAAGATTTATGAGATTTAAAGTGGTGAATCTGCGAGAAAAGTTTTTTCCCCCCACTTTTTTTTCAAGTAAATCTGCAACTTTTTTGTGTGCAGATTTGCTACTTTAAATCTCTTAAATCTGCGACTTTTTTTCTTGTAGATTTGCCACTTTAATCTAGTAAATCTGCAACTTTT